>NW_010130405.1:0-18242 GCF_000699245.1 Pterocles gutturalis | reverse complement strand
GACTGACAGCGTCGTCCAGACCCTCCCTGAACTCCGACATGCTTGATGCTGTGACCAATTCCCTGGGGAGCCTGTTCCAGGGATGGACCACCCTCTCAGTGAGGAACCTTGTACTAATAGTCCATCTGAACTTCCCTGACACACCTCAGATATTATAAACTGATATGAGTAAACAAATTCTTATGCTAGTATAAAATCCACAAAACTGGTCTGAAAGCTCACTGCTCCGCAGTCTTGTGTCATCAGGTAGAAATGTACAGACTTCATCTGTCAGGATTCTAAAAAACACTATAGTTGTTATATTGACAATTAAAAACTCCAAAACACTAATATTTTAATATAGTGCTCAACATGGCTCAGTCTGTCTTCAACAGGATCAGGAAAATTACAGCTGTAAACTGCTGAAATTCCCCTTCTCCTACACTCCTGACCCCCCCTAAAATAAAGACAACCCCATTCCAACATTTCCAGCAAACTCTGCCCCACCATCACTGCTTCCCATTTTCCTTTACAGCCATCCCCATGTCCTTAAACTGTTGTCAGCCTGGCTGCCAGTGCTGATCACATCAGATACCCTAGAAATGTGTACGTTCAAAAAGGATGAAAAAAATAATGTAACAAGGTGGGATACTGAAAGGAAAGGACTGTATTACGCTTACCTTGAGGGAAACAGAATTCTGAGGGTAAACGTTCAAAAATTGCCTCTGGAGCTGAAATGACTCAGACCTCAAGTAACCCTTGTTAGGAAGTGTGAGGGGATCGCATTTTGTGTGGCATCACTGGACCTCAAGGAGGATCAGCACTGATAACCAGATTGGCCGTGATAGCTATCTTGCCTCTGCAGTGGAAAGCCACCAAAGCACAGCACTTTTGAAAAGATGTTCACTTTTCAGGTTAAAAAGTTACTCGATGCCTGAGGCTAATTTCTTTAACAGTTGGGGAGTGGTGGAGAGAATCAAACACCGACAGCACCTTTGTTTACAGGTCTGACTCCAGTAGCCAGGTTTCATTAAGCTGTTGGAGCCCAGGGGCCGATACAAGACTCACTTCTCTGCTACAGAGCAAACCTGCACTAGTTTCAGTGGGACTATGTTATTTATACATTAAGACTGTAGCACAGATAAGACAGCATCATATTTTTCAACAAAGTATAATTCATCATGACATATTCCAAGAAAAATTTAGAAACATAAAATCCAGTGAAAAATCCCACATTGCATTTCTTAACCAAATCTGAAGACAAAGAAAAATCTGATCGTAGTTATACAAAAGAAGATGAGAAGATACACTTCTTTTATATATCAATTATTTTCCCCATTCTACTGAACGACATATTTTAAATTGTATAGACTCCTACACAGATTTCAGGAAGTTTATTTACTTTCTAATTGCATACTTAGTCATACTCATTTCTTCGTACGTAAGGACAAAGTATACTGTCAGAGATTCAAAAAAAAATGGTCTCAATTCTAACCGCTCCTGCCATCAGAAGAGGTAAGTATGCCACACTCGAGCAGCTCTGCAATTGCACAACTATTAAGGACCTGTCGCCGCCACATAAGCGGCAGCAGCTGCAAGGTCGCTCTAAACTGAGCCAAAGACTGAAGAGGTCTGCAATACAGACAAGTAACAAAGCAACGCTGTCGTTTTCATATTGCTCCTCATCATCCTTCAGGAGTTCTAAACCTTGGAGGTGCTTGTGCTGAGGCCAAGTGGCAGCCAGCCTTCCTCTCCTCCCGTGAGGTGGCAGAAGTAACTCCTGGGTACATGGTGAGCGAATGGGATTCAACAATACCCACAGACAGCTTCTCAAACAACTGCTTCTTAATCTTCCTCCCTAGTTCAAACCCTCAGTCTTGACCTTCACCTTCCCCTTTTAAGCTCCCACCCTGTTCATTCCTCTTGCATCTTATCCCATTATAGAAGAATTCATATTTTTCCATGTCAGTGCTATTCAGCAATTCAATAGCTCCTTAAAAAGCTAATTTAGGATTAAATACCCCTTCTGTCAAATGTTATATAACTTTTCCTATTTAAAGGCAGTATCAGTGCAAAGTAATTTACGATTTCAGATTATCAACACTTCAAAATAATGTATTCATCATTAAATTCCACACTCATAAGCTTTCTTTATCTCTAATAAACTTTCTGCAGATAACTTGGAGTTATCCTCTGGGTGGTGGTGGAAGAGAATCCATTTTCGTCATCTTATATGCACTGTCTTACATAACTTTTTAGAGGTGGTCCCCACGTCAGTACTGATGGCACCAAAACATTTGAAATTTGACAGTAGAGTGGCTGACATCACTGCTGCTATTCATGGAACAGAGTCCAGTCGCCAAACTGTTACAGGGAAAACGTAGCCATTTTTGTTATCCTTTGTGGGTAAACAAAATTCAAATTGCTCAAATGAGGGCTCTGTGAAAGCATGCATGAATAGGTCAATGTTCTGCCATCAGCTTCCATGCTAACCCCAGTTGAACATCTTGCTGGATATACATCATATCAGTAGACCATATGCATCTAGTTCTTTACCCCAAACCAAATCCTATTCTGCTACCATGATATATGTGGGCAGTTCCTAAATCAAATCAGAGCATGTTCATACTAACGGCTCTTACCACCACAGTTATATCCACAGCTGACAGAAACAAAACAACAAACTCGCCCCGCTGCAGAAGCAGTTATGCAGGCAGAGCTGCCCATTTGCCAGCGTAACTTATTCCACATAGCAATATGAAATTAAAGTTCAGTCTACAGTAGATTTGCCAGCAATGTTCCCCTGGTCCAACCACACAACAAAGCTTCTTCAGTTTAGGCATAACCCTAGGAGTCTTTTTAGCTCAGAAGTCACAATGTAGGCTTTAAGAATGTGTTAATGGTTATACTCAAGCCCCTTAGAAACTCTACACTAAAAAGAACCATCTTCTTCTAAAGGTAGCAGAATACACATCTTGTCCAATATCTCTCTGTAAAAGCCATTTCAGTACAGCTAGCATGCTGACCCTTGCAATAGAAACATGCAAAGCAATCCATCTACCAGCTGAGAAGTCTTAAGGAAGGTTGGTAAGAACTACTAATTTCAATGAGCTCCCACTGAAAGGAAGGTCATGCCCAAGGCTAAGTTCTGTCTTCTGATACATCCACTCAAACTTAATAGTGTTTTTCACAAATGGTTGTGCTATAACCTTACGTTGAAATATTTTGAGTTTCTCTCATGCCAAAAATAAAATCACTATTTCTACTCTACGTAAAAATAAATTAATAAATAATTAAATAGAGAATATCTTCTGTGCCAGGAATACATTTTCCGCCGCCTTCTCTTCTCTTCTCTCTCTTTTCTTTCTCATAACATCAGAGCACTACACTTTGAAATTCATGTGGGGTCTTCTGTTTGGTTTTGGTTTAAATAGTGTCTCATTTAAATGAATTTTGCATACAGCAGAGACAATCTGTTCTCACATAGCAGAAATCTTCTACTTGATGGTGGATAACCTTCATGCTTGGGGCATGGCGGAAGAGGGCAGGGGAAGAAAGGAAAGGAAGATTAAAAAGTAGGCTGAAAAGTAGGCTGTACCAACAACATTAACAATTTAGGAATATGCACTATCACTTTTTATATTTTTATATAATTTTTATATTCAGTTATGTTTCAGAATCTTAAGGAGTTTCTGATACTACAGGGTAACAAGCTGGAAAAAAAAAAAGATTCACACAAGACTAACCTATGAAGTGAAAGTTTATGCATAACAAAAGGCACATGCAAAGTAAGCAAAGACTCAGAGTTTCTTAAAATACCATATTTTAAAGACACTTAAATTAGTCATTCTGATAACAAGTATAAGGTTCTAACGGATTTTGTTGGTTTTTTGGTGGAGTCTTTTGGTTTGGGTTTGGTGGTTTTTTTAAACTTAATTGAAATATCTAAGCCCCAACCCCTTTGTCTGCCCCCAGCAGCCATTACCTCAATCAGTTCTGGGTTTTAACATCTGAAAAATATTGTTTCTAGCCTTCTGTTACTGCTCCTTATTTTTTCTTCTCTTGACTAAGTGACTGGTTGCAAATACATGTTCCATACCTAAACTCATATACACAGTCAAAAAAACTCCTAAGATACAGCAAGATTATTTTTTTTTTCCTCTGTGTTCACAAGCTTTGCAAAAGTATGGTATTAGAACAAACTGACTGGGAGGAGGCAGACTGCCTTTGAAGCGTTAAAGTAATCTTGGTTTTTCAAGAATCTTGTCAAAGAGGGGAAATTGCACTTGATTTTGTCCGCTTGCTATGTCAGGCCATTTTTACATACTTTGGGGGTGGGGAGTAGATATAAAAAATTTTTGAAGATTTCAAATAAGATCTTGCAATTTTAATTTTGAGATCTAAAGAATATTTAAGGTTTTCTCACTCTGCCTCTTCTGTTTGTTTCAAGAGAAAGATACATTTAAACAGAAAATCTGTTGAGTGGTAGTTAACTACAGTAATTATTCGACTTGCTTAAAGTAATGTAAATACTCCTTAGGTAAGTCTAATTTGGAATATAAACTTGAAAGTTATTCATTTACAACTTCATTGGCTAATTTCTGGTTAAATGGTGAACCAATTAAGTAAAGATCCTATATCTTCCTTTCAAAGAGCAGTACTTCCACGTCAGAATGATAAAGCAATCTGGGATGGCAGCTAATTATGTTCAGCATCTCAATAACGCTTGAGTTACTTCCAAAGGAGAAAGTGCAGCTGTTTTCTCAGTTAGAAAATAGGTTGGAAATCTATACGTCATATGTCCTAAATGTCTGCTGTAACATATTTGAGCTTTTTACACTTCAATAACTGTACAAGTTCATGGGAAAAGTTACCTAGGTATTGGTTGCCTAAGTCCAAATATACAGCTGAAGCAAGCCAAACTCCACGCAGGGATTTCTGTATTTAGGCTTCAACTGCATGTGGATCTTTCCAATATGTAGAAGCCACGGCCTGAGCTTGCATTGGTCACTCATGACTAACAACTCCACAGCTTCTGCAACACATGCCTGGAGCACCACTTACTCAGATAAGAGAGCCTCAGGAGATCTTGCTGTTGGCTGGTACAGTTCACTGTTAGCCTAGCTAACTATTGGCATAGGCTTAAGTGATCTACTTCTCTACTTTCAAACTCTGTCAACATAGACTGACCGTGATGTCTCAAGATGTATCCCAGCTCACAGACAAAAAACTACCACTGAAAGTCATCTCACTGCCGTGCTCAGAAAGTGACACATCTACAGAAGAAATGGGTTGTTATCAATAAAACGCTGCATTTCCTTGAGAAATGTCACATCAACTACGTGTCCACCTCAGAATCTGAAAGGATTTGTAAAGGCTGCTCAAATGGACTAAAAATGGCAACACCACTTTACAGGTCTCAAGCCTGGAATTGGTAGTTCAGACTGATCACTATTTGTAAGCACAAGAGTCCCTAGAACGCACCCAGGGCTTACAGTAAAGAAAGATGACCCTTGCTGCAAAGAGATAATATGGCCAGTTACCTGAAAATTCTGAAGTTAAGAAACAAGAGGGCTAGGAGCAATAGCAGCACAACCACCACATTATACAAGGATTAGCGATTATAAAACATTGAGCAGTGCTTACGTTAATCAGCCAGAGAAACATCCCTGTATCAGGCAGCTCTGCAGGAACATACTGTGACACCCCTCAATCTCTCATTTTCACAGGCTTGTTGAAAGGGAGAGGGGAAATGTTTTCACCTGGTCCCTTTCCAAATAAAATCTGAAAATGAACAGAGTATAGCTGATACAGAGATTTATGCAGACTTTCAAAAGACAGCTTATATAAGAACTACCAGGCAAAAATTGTTTCAGGTATTTCAAGGAGGTATGGAGACTGAAAGACGGATGACTATAATATTATGGGGGGGGAGGAAAATCAACACAGTCTACTTAGAGTAACCTTTGTGACATGTTTGATTAAGCACACGGTCTCATCTTCATACTTCACCTGGGCAGACATTTTTTCCACCAAGTAACAGACCAGAGTAGGGGGAGGGGGAGAAGATTTGACAGGGTTTTCACAGGCTTGAGAATTTACTAAAGTAAATTATTTTAACAATTTAGAGCTCTAAACTGCTGAATCAAGTTTGCTACATAAGGTCAAGTTGACAGATATTTAAAAGAAAACTTTGTTAATGCCTGAATAACATTTGCTTAGGAAAAATAAGTTTAGATCCAGATTTGGTTCTGCTTCCTTTAAAAAATTTAGAATAAATAAAGTTCTTCATATATTTCTCTCAGACAGGAAATATTAGTCAATATTAAGTCATAGCACTAAGAAACCCACAAGATTTTTCTTCTATCACATTTGTACAGAGCTGTAATTAAAGAATTATTTAAGTAAAAGATCTTATTAATGGGTTATTACTCTCTATAAAATCTATTTCAGTTCAGTAGCCCTGATTAAGTCCCAATTTATAAGACTGGAAAGAGGCCAAAACAGGAAATCGGTACAACTCCTTAACAACATAGATTTTATTTATCTATTTTTTTAAGAGAGCAATTCTGAAATAGATTACAAAGCCTTCTAATGAAAATCAATGGAATTTTAAATTTAAAGGCTTAAAGCACAATCCAAGATTTAAAATGCCCAAAATGGCAACACATGCTTCAACCTTTGATTTTCTTTTGTGTGCCCAACTTGGCTTGGTTGGTTCCTAAGCTTAAGGCAAAAAAAAAGTGACTTTTTGAACTGCTACTACCTGGCAAGCCCGCATATGGAATGCTAGGTGACATCTTCTGATAGACTATTCATCACTGATATGAAGTCCCATTTTCTTTGCACCTGCCCTCGGCATCCTCACCCCGAGCACCTCCTCCTCCTCAGCTGGCAGGGTGCTGGTGCCTGTGCCGCTGTGCCCTTCCTCCTTGCAGCTGCAGCCCCAGCAACGGGAATCAGCAGCCCACGGGCAGCTTCACAACTCAGGCCCCGGGGCTTCACTGGGGAATGCTTTAAATGCTCACAGGTCTGCTTTAGCTGTAACTGCAAATATTGATAAGGGTCAGGAGGGTTATTTCCCATAGCTGGACACTGACTCTGCAATGACCTATTTTCTACAGCTTAACAGGAGCGTTCTCCGCTGCAGCTTAATGCTGACTCTGCCATGATATGCTTTAACCACGTTGTGATAAACGTCTAAGTGAAATAAGCAGTCCTTGTGCAATTACCCTGTGAGTCATTTGAAAGAGTGGCTGAACAGACTGCAAATATATGAAACCAGCCCCAAACAGACCTAAGGCCACAGGGGAAGTTTCCCCCTCATGCAAGCTGTATCACACCACCCCTAGAGAAGAGCCAAGGATGGCGACACTCCCCTGCCGCACTATCCTCCAGCAAAACTCAAGCCACTGACCTCAGGACCTTCACAGATGTTTCATGGTTGAGCAAGACACAAAAGGGATCAACGCAAGGACAACAACTTTCAGCATATAGTTAATGAGGTTTTTTCAGTCCAGGATAACCTGGTATTATTAATCCAGTAAAAATGACACTTCTTGATTAGACTTCAACAAGACTAAAAAGAAATTCATGGCTTCACATGGAAAGCGTGCTTCTTTGACCCACAGACTACATGAGGATCAGTGCAACACTACACACTTTTAACCACGATGGCTTAGCTTCTGCTTTCTGTATTCATGAAAAACACACAGCCCTATACTTTCTCAACAGTGCTCCCTTTTCCCGCGCTCCCTTCACAGTGGCAGAGTAACTGGCACAGTTGCATCAGTCTCCCTTTGTCCCTCCTCTCTGTCAGAAAAAAACCCACATTTTTCCATCCTCGGCTAGCACAAGCACTGATCCCGGGACGCTGCCCAACAAAACTTTACCAGGGAAAGAAGGGATGCACAGTGTATTGATGCAGTCCAGTGTAATACAGGGGTGCAGTGTGTGTAAACAGTATAGATGCTTTCATCCATTCACTGCGCTGAAAATGTACGTGCTTGCCTGCTGTGGATAAACAGCCTAACTTCTTTAACATGACTTTTTATATTCTGAACAAATGAATAGTGAAACGAACACCAAATACTAAGAACATATTGAAAATCAACTTTCAGGAACCACTTTTACTTCCGTTTTTATGCAGAGTACAGTATCTGCCATTCTTTGGAGTCCACTTTACAGAACTGAAAAATCCCAGAGGTCAAGTAAACTGTATGTTAGCTTAGGAGGAGTAATTCCTTCCTATACTGTAGGAAACAGTAACACAAGTGTATCAGCCTGCTGCATAAGTAGTTTTTAATCTCTATCAGACCTCCCACATGCAGAAACAATATTTTTGACCTTTGCACCACATATTGTATCAGTATCAACAAACTGACCCTTCTCTGTATGAACTAATAATTTATTTTTACTCTGAACTGTTTAATTAATAAAACTACATGTTATTTTATACACAATATATGTATCCATCATGAAACAATACCACTGAAGTTAAATTTACCTCTGCTTATTCAACTTGTTTATGCTCACACACTCAAACTACTCTGGCCATAACTACAAACAGAAAACAAGAGTGGCAAATATTAACATTCGAGGTCTTGCTTGGTCTCCTGAATACTAGTCCAAAAACAACTATAAAGAGAAGTTTAAAACATTTTTCTAGTAAAAGGATTTTTTTTTGATTGATTGTGGAGATAGAGGGCTGTACATTTACATCACTGTGTCATGAAGGAAAAGTTCAATTTTCAGCCGTGAAAGACAAATTCATTACTTTGGGTTTTTTTCCAATTCTATATATGGGAGCAACATAGACAAATTCAAAATTAGTATTTGTTATGGGAAATACTTTGCACAGCATCAAGTAGCACCCCAAAAACCGAGTCGCTTATCACAGAAATTCAGAAAAAAATCTGAATTTTAGTGTGTTTTAACTCATTAGAAAATGGTCACCCTACACACTTCCAGTTCTTATTATCTATAACTGGAGATGTATCCATCATTTTCACTCCCTGTGACAGAAGGCCCACTCTGAGAACAGAGTTCTTCCAAACTCACTAAAAAGACAGATGTTAACCTATGAATACCTATAAATACTCTTCAGCCAAATCATACCAATGCCAGAGAGTACACTACATGAAATTTCACCCTCCCAAGATAATAATTTGTATGTATTGTAGAAAAATATTATAAGTAGGAGCTTATGAAAGAGATGACAAATTAAATCCTGAAGCACTTTCAAAATAAAGACCACAAAGACCTCTGCACCAAATTCAAACAATCAAGACAATTCCCAGGAGAGACAGAGGCAGCAAAAAGGGCTGGAGAACGAACTCCACCGAGAACATGAAAGCTTGCAGTGGCACCAACGGTACCTGACCACTTTCTCTACTCAAAGCAGCAAAACAGAAAAGAGGTAAAAGGAACAAGACATGGCCAATGGACTTCTCGTTATGGTGCTTAATCCTTAGTTCTTTTCTCTTCAACCCCCTTCTTTCTCCCTGCCCAGTATCTTCCCAAGTGCAGATAATGAGCAGGACACGACATCTTGTTCATTATGTGTGAGTCAGGTTGCCAGTTCAGATTTTTCCATCTGAGATCTCCCTTTTGGTAATCACACCAACATAATAAAACTAAGTTCATTTGGACAAGGAGGATTTTATTCACAGTACAAACTTTATTCAGAAGAAACAGCAGAAGTACTACCAATTTTAAACAGTACAGGAAATAGTCACACCGAAGTTGAGGAAACTGCACTAATGCTTCCCCTCCCCCAAATCTCTTAAATGACACCGTCTAAAACCTACCGTTTCTCCCCATTTAATTCACAAGCTTTATCTTTCTTTACTGTTGCAACTGATTAAAAAGCCTGCCTGAGAGAACAAGAAAACAACAGGAAGATAATCATAGACGATTGCATACAATGAAACTAACTGAAGGCCAGGCTGCTTAGATTTTATTTAAATACATTTTTTCTTTAAGGAGCGATGAATAATCTTTTCCTTAGACATAACTTGAGGCAGATTGGTACCCTCCTTGCTTTATTTTAAGATTACACCCTAAACACAAATTATAATTTTTTAACATAAATCCATCACTACAGTGTGGATCTAGCAGCCCTCTTAATGCCATTGCTGCAAAACCAGCTACAGGAGACACATATTTGCGTCAGCTGTCCCCTAGCCTGCTCTCACTCCATAAATTGCTAGGAGAGAGCAGTAGTGACAGCCCTCTCTGTTGATGTCATTCTTGGTAAAAGAGTTGAAGAGAATAGCATCAATAATGACAACTGCTGATATGTCACACAACAGTGACAACAAAAGCCATGCTGCTGAATCTCCCAGGAGAAAGGGCAAGCTCTAGAATTTTGGGACTTATTTGCATTCCCAGTGCTCCTTTGTATTTTTATTTCTGGCAACAGACATACATAATACATTCATATATTTAATGAAGGAGTCTGATGGGTTTGAGGACAAGGAGTAGAATGAAAAATGGTGAGAAATATTGTGGTGACCTTAAAAAGTCGTGAACTTCAGTGGAGTTTGTTTTTCTCTTCTCATCCCCAGCTCTTTCTCTTTCTTAATCCCAGCTGTAACAAGGTACCACCAAATTCACTGAGGCAATAACTACGGGGGATGCTACAGTGAAGGGAGGAAGGGAGGAAGGGAGAAGTCTTTAAAAAAATAAGAGAATTTATATTTCACAAAACAGAGTAACGAGGGGGAAAAAAAACACCTGATCCCACTGAAAATCAGACAGAGGATATTTATCCATGTAAAGCAAGCAGAAAGGGTAATGAGCTCTGCAGCATATTATAGCTTCATCCTGCTCAAACTGCTTCAACAGATCTCTTCCCTTAGGGCACACAGTTAGGGACAACCGAACCGAGGTGCTGGCACTCCGACACCATGCCCCAGAGCCCATTGACTGTTCTTAACCTTTAATCTCTCTGTTAAATAGATTTTGCTTCAGTTGTTTAAGAGTTTTTTCTTCCTTATTACAGGAAAAGAAGTGGATACTTAAAATAGCAAAAGAAGATAGAAATGGTATATTTTTATCTCAGTAATGAGAGTTTCAATAATACCTTATTAGGAAATATAAACAGTAAGTACACATATAAAAATGGTGTATTCATATAGAAGATTATAACCCTTCATTTTTCCTACAGAGAAAGTAAATACATCTGTCTAAAACTCTGGAGCTCATACTCTATATCATATATTCACCATGAAGCTTAGCAATTTCAGTGTTATATATCTGTTCTCAGAAAAGCTAAATGTAGAAAAGTACAACCTGTTGACTTCTCATGCCAGACCAACCTATTAGTTTCTTGGTCCCGTACGCAAAACTAACATTTACAAGAAAATTATTCTAAACCCAAGTGGTTACCCCTTTAGCTCCCCATTTCTTTCCCCATCATGTGGCAATTCCTACCCTCACCTCAAACACGTATCATCGGCCAGAAGAAATGTGCCAAGTGCCACTCTAATGGTCCATCTCACAAAAAAAAGCACACACAGTCTCTGCATGCGTGTTTCTTCTGGAGAATAATATTTCCCAAAACCAAGGTACACAGAATAATGGGATGCTCCTAGGGCATTTTTCCCAAAAAAAATTCTCCTTCAGTTAGAAAAACACTGCATGAGTATTTGCATTTTCTCAAAAATGTAACCTACTTTAGATTGAGGAAAAAGCAAATCATCCAGGAAATTCGATTTTATTGGACTAAGATATTTGATAAGTAATAGTCTGGGATTTTTTTTTTTCTCATGTGTCTCCTTACTAGCAATATCCCTCTTGTTCATGAAATATGTTACTAAATTAAATGGAAATTTCTCATAAATGCCAGTTCTGCAGCACTGCTTTTTCTCTACAATTACACTTCACAAAGAAAATGCTTTGTTTTACCATTTAATTTCTATTCTAATGGCAACAGGGAAATATTAATTATATATTCACATTGCAGCTATGAAATTTAAGCTCTTCCATTCTTCCAAAGACAAATGCTCTCTTTTCCAGGTGGAGAAAACACTTTTTAAATGTTTTATAAACTGGTATTACTAGAACAAATGGCTCCTCAAAAGCTTTAGAAGAAAAGCAACAGTTCCAAAGTCATTGTACAGCTTTCCTTGGGCTGAAATCAGCTCAAAAAAACCCACAAAAAAAAAAAAAAAACCAGTAATTACTGGCAGGTTCCTGAAACTAGGTGTTTGCTTGGAAAGGAGTGGCTGTTTCACTGACTATGCAATCTTTCTCCCCTGCTTATTGTATCACCATTTCATCTGTCAGACCAAAAAAACCCCACTAAACCAAAACATACTTTTTCTCGTACCTGTGTGGTAACTGGCAGCTCAGAATATCGCTTTCTGATCAAGGCACAAGTCCCAAAGTAGTATACGTTGCATATATGAAAACACAAGACATAAGGAAATACCTGAAAGAAGTCATAGGACTTCTGGAACAGAAGTAATTACTGACAAAAGAATAAGAATTTTGCAAATGCTTAGTGAGGGAAAGCAGACAAGGAGAAGCGAATTATGTTCTGAATATGTTTTTCCAAGATTTTTCTCTATAGTACTACTTAAAGGTCTGTCCCTGCAAGTCCTTCTCATGCCAGCAACCTCACTGATTCTTTTTAATGTCTCAGTTAATAAAACCAATTCCTCAAACTTGGTTTAACAGAATAGGCAACAAAGAAACGTCAGAAAAAAAACACCAACACAGAGAGGAAGAAGGAAACTCACTGTATACAAACTACAGGCAAGTGCAGGGAACTAATAAACATAACAGTATAGATATATTGTTCCTCAATAGTGGAAACTAAAATTCTTGTGAGGCATAGCTAGAGAGCTGTGCTGATGCCACTGCTTAGTAGTGGTTAGTCTTCCAGGATGTATCTCACCACTGCAACAGTAAAGTAGCTGTTAGGATCAGGAAGAGTTACAGAAAAAGAGATTAATTTCCATTTCCCCTGTTACGACAAGTTGAGGATTGTGCAGTCTTGAAGTATTCCTTTATGTTTCTGCACTAGCCTCTAGAAGCCACTGTTCTCACAGTCATATTTTACATCAAGGAGGAAGCTGAAAAATAAATTGAAGCCGTAATATGACAGCAGCTTCCATATGAGATCAGCCATTAATATTCTCATGTCCATGGCTTTGAAGTGTCAGAAAGTTACAGAATGAGATATGACTGTGTTTAGCACTGAATATTTTAATAATTTTTTTTTCAGCTGATGATGATCCTAAACCGCATTTGAAGGGGCAACAGAAGTGAAAGAATGTGACCTAGGAAGGATGTTCAAGCCCCACCACCTTCATCTGCAAATCTCTTAGGGTTCCTCTTCCAAAACACCACATAACACACCCAATAGATGGTAGAAGTTCTGCTGGAGGCATGCGAGTAGCACACACGGTCCTCCTCTCCTTGTGACTGACATATTGTTGCAGAACTCCAACCCATAACACCAAAGGGCTTTAAAACATCTCATCTTTGCTTTGCCTTGCACAAAGGCTCAGAGAACCAGTTCTCGGCACCATACAATTATAATCGTAGATCACTCTAAAATGGGCACTACCAGTCAGCTACAAGTATTTCAATCACCTTGCAAATTGGTAAATTAGTTTTGAACACAAGAAGATTTTCTCAGAGTCCTCTAGCAACTAATTTCTAAATGTAAAACAAAAAGTATTTAACAAATGCCTCAGTACCTACTATTTATCTTCTCTCATTGACACCTTTCCAGAAATCAGCGTTTAAAAAAAAAGTGTCACAATCTTCAAAAATCAAAATTATCTTCCAGCATAATAGTGATTTTGGCTATGTTATTGAAACTTGTCACATTTTTTACAATCGGCGTATACAGAATTATTACACAGACTTACTAACATCTTCCATAAGCAATTGCTTCATTATGCCTTTCCCTGAATTCTAGAGTGACACGTGTTATTTAGAGCAACTTTAACATAATTTAATAGACACTGACAACACAACCATGTTTGCTTCCTGTACACGGTGATGTCATTTTTGATCCTCACTAATAAATTATAGTGAAGACATTTTAGTGGCAGATACATTCAAATGTCTCCTGTTGTCTAAATCAACCTGTTAACGTACCAGCAACACTCAAGAGTTGGGTAGCTATTTTGCCATTTAGCACATGTACATAATATGAACTGTTTCATACGAATTAGTCACTATAAGCACATCTTCACCTGACATTAGCTGTCTGTTAAACATCAGTGAGACTATTACGTTATTTCCCAGGAATATTTTAAAACAAGCATTTATCATTCCACAGGAACAGACTGTGTATGTGAAAGATGACACTGTTCAGAATACTTCATCTTCTTTCTCCAAATGGTTTCAGAGTATTCCTACAAATTCCCACTACACCATTTCAGGCTATTTATTACACTCTTATTTTTGCTGTTCGGGATTTTTTTTTTCTGTGTGTGCTGTTGGTATTTTTGTTTGTTTGTTTGTTTTAATAAAAGCAATTCCAATTAATGCATACAAATAGAACAATGACCATCTGAGTTGAACCACATGTCATTACATGTGGATGTTAGGGACCACCAAGAATGATTTAGCGCACATAAAGTGACACTAAACCAGAAAACTATATATGGTATGGAGACCTCCAATACAGAAACAGATAGAAGTCATCTAAAGTCTTTAACATATTTTCCATACAATGCAGTTGCATAAAGGATGCTAAAATTAGAAATGCGTAGAGTGTTTGCCAGTTGATCACTCACAGATGAACACAAACCTCTGAGCTTACAGTTCTGGGAGACAACATGTTTATAAAAATTTATTTTCTTTTTTTTATGTTTAAATAAAAGCTGGTACAATGTACCTTATACAATTCAGCCCTTTGTTTCACTGCAGGTGTTTTCAAGCAAATGCATAAGGTGAACACAATGGCATAACTGTATTTAGGTGCTCTGAAGTATATATAAAAAATCAAATTTTGTTTGTTATGAACCTCTGTGATCCAGACATAATCCATTGACACTGACTAGATTTATGTTTTTTTAAATGGACGATTAAGCATATAAGACAAAAAATAGTTGAACAAAGGAGCGTATTCGCTTAACTGCATCACATCTTTGGTTTTACCGCACAAACGCATAGGCACTTGTTCTTTCAAGTGTTACTTTTTTTTCTTAAAATACAATTTAACGTCTCTTTTTGTCATGCCATGTAAAGACTGGACTAACAACAGCTTTGAGGATAGTTTAAAACTTCTATATTTAATTGTCAGCCAAAGCCAATGCTGAAATTTGGAAATCCTTTTGATTAAGTATGTTTTCTAGGGATAGCAATCTTGATGAGACTTCCAAGCTTTCTGTAACATGGTCTGTAATCATTTACCTGGACAAAGACTACCAACAAGTGAAGTAAAGCAATCAATTAATAGTAAGCATATATGCATACTTTCTGGATTTTCCATATACAGATCAATGCAAAAGGTGCAGCACGGCCCTTCAAGGCCAGGTTGGATGAGGCTTTGAGCAACCTGATCTAGTGGAAGGTGTCCCTGCCCATGGCAGGGGAGTTGGAACTCCATGATCTTTAAGCTCCTTTCCAACCCAAACCATTCTGTGATTCTATGTGGGAGACAACCAACTTCCAGCCACAGGCATAACACGGTAATTACTGCATTTGTTTCAGCACTGAAGGGAAGATGAGAACCGTGTCTCAAACAGCAACAACGAACATGCCAAAACACAGCTTATCTTCGCTCAGAAAAGTTTTTATGGATCCTATTCCTCGCTTCAAGTTTTCATTTTATAAAAAATGATCCTGGCAGATGTAGTCAGATCTGTACTTCCCTTTCACTGTCCTCTGCATCCCACACACACGCTTCCCAAAGGTGGCTGCTGTATGCTGTACCCACAGAGCAGATTTGATATACACCAAACCAGATGTGGAAAAAAGTGCATAAAGCTCTGGAAGTTCATCAGTATTTCTGGAATTGTGCTCCTACATCTTAGGCAGTCATCACATATTTCCTATTAACATAAATATATTCAAACATGAATAAGCTGTTACAGCAGTTCCCTCTCTGCAGTTCTCGGAACATGTTGTGATGATTAAAAATCCCACACACATTGAGAAAAAGTTACAGTGAGTAAATCTGTTACAATACCCTCATACCCTCTGCTCGCTTGAAGCGTTCAAAGTGCATTATGTTAAATTACCTCCCCTTGATTCTGTACTGGATATTTCCTACAGACTATCACATACTGCCACCAACCACATCAAACAAAAGTTTGCTAATTTAAAAAGCTCAGTTTCTTGGCATTTGGACTTCAGTTGCCTACTCAGATTGTCCAGTGAGAGACTGGGTCTTTAATATTATTGAATGTGATTAAATACTGAATACTTTGTATGCAGACATTCACTCATGCTTTATCCAAAGGATAAAGTAGTCCACTTTTTTGCAGTCTGAAATAAAGTTTCCTTCTGATCTTACTACATCAAAGTATCATAAAATTACTGAGCTAAATACCTCTACATACATGATACGCCTACTGACATCCAAAGACTCTTTCTTTCTTAACGAGAGAAAAATAAGTTTCCAACAGGATGCAAATTCTGTGGAAAAGATCCAGTGATAAAACACTTTTTTTGCCAGAAGGAATTCTGAACTACTGTTGAACGTCAACAAAGCCAGCATCAAGGTGGTAACTGCCTCTGTGCCCTCTTCCAGTAAAAATCATCCTTTTGATTTCATGCCTTTACGAGCATTGCAGGCTCTCAGATCATCAGTATTGATCAATCATCCATCAGTTGTCAAGACCGCGACAGCATGAAATTTTAAGATTTGCAAGGTTGTCAAAGTCTAAGCTAATACAATTCACATTTAGGTAACAGACTTATCCTTGAACCAGGACACTGCAGCTCTAATAGTCAGGTAGAATGTCCTCTCCTGTCTCCAGTATTAGTCAAAACCAGGTGTTTTCTCTCATATACTCTTCCCAAGTCTATGGTAGAATCTTGTTTAACAGCTCTCAATTGACTATTTTTTGCTCTCACTATTTTTTTCATTTCTTTTTTTACTATGAGAATTACTTATTTATTTATTTGTAAATCGACAGCCGCAGCAAGCAGCTCCACCCAACTACCTTCATTAGGGGAGAACCGTTATCTTGTATTTTCATCCTGTTTCTTGGTTACTGCATGTGATGACCACATTTGCCTGGCAGTGGAAGAGAGGTAAGATCTCCCAGTTCATAGCCTCCATGCTCCATGGGGTTTATCTTACACTCAGCTCATTCAGCTATCCCTTCTCTAGGCTGTCGATCCCAACCACCCACCACTCTTCACAAGGAAGGTGTCCTATACTCTGATAATTTTTTCCATTTTCTGTACTTTCTTCATCACTGCCGTACTTTTGGATCACTGCATAATTCTGGTGGCCAGGGGGATGAACCTCTCAGAAACCTGAAATGTGGCCTCTTGAAAACTATTTGACATCTTTCTCTTGATCAGCTACAAGAAAGTAGGCCTATCTTCTATTAACCATGATCTTTTGACAGTAAACATGCTACTTCCCAAGATATTCCTTGGTTCATAGAATCATTGTATAAATCACACTGGAAAGGACTGAGGTGGTCATCTACTCCAACCTGCAGAAAGCAGAGTCAACACTGAATTCTGACCATGTTGCTCAGGGTTTTGCTAGGCAGGACTCAAAAACCTCAGAGACAAAGACTCCACAACCTTGTTAGGCAACTTCTTCCAATGTTTAATTATCTTCACAGTGAATGGGTATTTCTCTGTAAGTCTGAGCCTCTTATCTTGATTTATGCACATCTGTATTGGAAGGCTGCCATTAGGTTTTCCCTGCTGTCCTGGGTTAAGCTGAGACAGAGTTAACTTTCTTCAAAGTAGCTAGCAAGAGGCTGTGCTTTGGATTTGTACTCAGAAGCTGATAAATAGTGATGTTTATGCGTCTGACAAGGTCTTTTATCTTCTCTGTCTGCAAACAGGAGAAGCTGGGAGGGAGCACAGCCCCAGTTACTAGCCCAGGATTTGATCTTAGGTTCGGGATTGAGACCCAAAGTGGCCAATAATCTATCCCATAACATACACGTCATGCCCAGTATATAGGTGAGGACCCTCCAGAAGATCGGCCCTTTTGGTTCCAGATCTCTTTTGTTTCAGGTCATCTCACTCCAGGTGGTCGCTCTCCCAAAGCCTTCCCTCCCCCCCCACCCCGGTCAGCCCTTGGTCTGGGACGCTCGGAC
>NW_010130404.1:20547-21074 GCF_000699245.1 Pterocles gutturalis | reverse complement strand
ATTTTGCAGAGGGTGCAAAATTCCACCTGGAATCCCACCGTGACGGTGCGGGGCTGGTACAGAACCACGGGGGAACAGTGCCTGCAGCAAAGGGAAAGGAAAGCAGGAGCTGGAAGGACCTGGACATGTCTGTATGGAGGGTGGCAGTGCCGGAGCACCTGGGGACAGGGACAGGGACCTTCTGCAGCAGCAGCTCTTGGGAACAAGCCTCTTCTGAACGTCTCATCCTTCCTCCCGAGGGAGCAGGAGCCTCGTGCCCTGCAGCACAGAGCAGAACTGTGGGGTGCAGGGAGCGGGTTTGCATGAAGGGTGCTGTCCCCCCGCCCAGGGTCTGCCTCTGTCTGCGGGTTTTTTTAGCTCGCTTGGGGGGTCTGCAGTCTGCTAAAAGGGGGAAGCAGCACCTCTGGATGCCCTGCAGCGAGGAGCTGGCTGCGGAGGAGCTGTGCCAGGTTCTATTAAGCAGTACAAAGCTGAAATGCAAGAGCTGTCTTTCTGCAAGCTTTGGGAAGGAGCTGGGGGTGTTTTTG
>NW_010130404.1:20188-20501 GCF_000699245.1 Pterocles gutturalis | reverse complement strand
ACAGCGATGGCAAACAGGCAAAGGCCAGCGCAAGGCTTGGGCAGGAGGGCTGTGGGGTGCTCGCTGTGGACATGGTCACAGCCCTTCAGCGGGGGTTTGGGGACAAATTCCCCTGCGAGGAAGCCCACCGCCCTCCAGCTGGAGAGCGTGGGGCCGGGAAGGGCCGGGTGGGAGTGGGTGGCTGCTGCAGCATCTGCACATCACTGCCTGCGCTTTCAGGGCTGGTGGAGGGGGAGGTGAGTGTCAGACGGTCCCTAAGAAGCCAGGCTCTCGTTTTCCTCCCCGGTAGACATGCATTGGCCGGGCACCAGAT
>NW_010130404.1:18651-20158 GCF_000699245.1 Pterocles gutturalis | reverse complement strand
CCGCTCACATTATCGGGTGGTTTCCCCACTCCGTTTCTGTCCCTGTGTCCCTGCAATGGAGATCAGGTTTCGGGACCTTCACAAAGCACCCGCCATCTATTATTCAGCTGCTGCCGCGCTCCCGTAGCCGTTGGTGTGCGGAGCTGAGCCGACCCGGCTTTGCGCCCACTCGGGCGAGGTGGGGCCTCAGTAAGCGCCTGGGGGTCGGGGGGATGATGCTGTAAATCACCTGCCATGAAGGAGCAGGATGTGAGCAGAAGGCTGGCGGAAACCACCCGCAGGTACCTGGCTCCAGGGATGCTTTATATAGCACGAGCGAAACCCGTCCCACCGATTCCCGTCAGAGCCCAGCATCTTCCCGCACCTGCCGCTGGGACCTGGGGAACCTCCCACCGGGTCAGACCACGGGAGATGGGTCTGACCTCCCAGACCACTGGGTGGATGGGAGGCAAAAAAAACATTGGGGGGATAAACCTCAGCGTGGAGAGGCTGCGGGTGCGGGAGAGCCGGGAGGAGGGAGCCTGGAGCCGGGTGCTGGCCGTGGCTCTTTATTCAGGGCATCGCTCGCGGCTGCCGGCACTGAGGACCTGGAGATGTTCGGTGAATGAGAAACACCCAGGATGGAGCAAAAGGAGATATTGCTGCACTGTTCCCCTGGGGAAAAGATTCCCCCTGGGTTGTGTCTTTTGTAGGGAGATGTTTTGTTGACGCGGAAACTGGATTCAGGGTTGGCGGGATACATCAGTTTGGATGAAATTTCAGTTTGGAAACAAGGAGACAAATGAAACTGAGCAGAGTTGATGCCAGTGGAGCTCTGCTTTACTACAGTTAGAATAGAATATTTTTATTTCATTTCCACATCAACTTTGTTCTAAATCATTAAACTCATTTTGCTTTTCAGTTTTTCTTCCTTTTTTTTTTTTAAGCCCAGTAAAAACATATGCATCATAGTGCCATCAAATGGGAATACCCCTTTCGATCTGAACGCCAAGCCAGTCTCCAAATACCATCTTTGACAGAAAAACCCAGTCTTAGCTTTGCCCATCAAACAGAAATGCCACGCCTGCATTGCTCTGTTCCTCACAAACACACCTGTAGAATTCACTGTCCCGAGTAGAAAAGACACAGGAAAGCATCAGACCCGTGTGCAGGAGGGGGTCTCTGGCAGCCCCACCGGTGCGATAACATCTCATTGAATATCATCTCATTGCTTCCCAGCTCACACCATCCAAGCTCTGGGCCTGACCAGCGCATCTCTCGCATTCCGTACTCCTCCACCCTTTCCGCTGGAGGCTGGGGTGCGGAGCTGGAGAAGAAGAGGGGAAAACCAGCAGGAGCTTTGCAGGAGTTTAGATGCTGCTGGAGATGCAGAATCCTGGGGAGATCAGGAGCCTCTAGATCATCACGTCCATGGAGAAACGCCCACTTTTAACCAAGGATCTAACAAAAATCACCTCCTCCCCTTCTCTCCCTGTATCCCGGGGGAGCTCGTGGCTACATCACCCCC
>NW_010130404.1:12841-18639 GCF_000699245.1 Pterocles gutturalis | reverse complement strand
CCATCCTCCATCACCCCCAGCCATCCTCCATCACCCCCAGCCGTTCTCTGTCACCCCCAGCCATCCTCCATCACCTCCAGCCATCCTCCGTCACCCCCAGCCGTCCTCTCCCAGCCTCCAGCCCCAGCCCCGGGCTCGCTGTCCCCTGGCCCATGTTTGCAGAGGGACGGTGTTGTCCACTCCACGCCGTGCCGCTTCCCCGCCCCAGCCTCGCTTGCCCTGCCTTTTATTTCTCAATGGACAAGCTTAACAGAGATGTCTTGGGTTTTTAAAAATAGTTAATATTTAAATATTAATTGAGCCATTAATTACATCTGAGCCCCAGAACAAAACAGCTGTGAATAATTAATGAGAGGGCCTATGGTAAATGCCTCTAATAATTCACAAAGCAGCAGAACCAGGTATTTCCAGAGCGTTCAGCGAGAGAGGGGAGACAAGCGAATGCAAGAGCGTGGAGGGAAGGGGCGGAAAGGAGAGATGGGCTGTTTGGTGCTGTTCCTTCAAGGCTTTGTCAGGATTCTTCATCTCCCTAACAACAGCTACCAGGGACGGGATTTCCTCGGGGATTTGTAGTGGGGAAATTGAGTCACGGGGAGGCTGACTCTCCCCCAGGAGACTGAGGAAGACAACCAGGACTCCTGGCACACTCTCCCACAGCTGCATCTCAGGGGGTTTGGACCGTGTGTCTCTAAAAACCCGTCCCTGGCAGAGGTCCTGCACCGCACAAGCTGCTTGAACAACCTGTCCTGCGAAGGCAGGAGGAAGGGTTTTTTTCTTTTGTGCCCTTTGTTTCCCCCTCCTCCGAGATGTTTCAACCACTCGCCCCCGAGGCTGCAGTGAGGAAGATGATGCTCTGTAAACGCACACACTTTGCAGGGCGTGTTGATGGGCCAACACAGGATATTTGCACTTATTAACGGTAATTATTACAGGCAGTTTGAGCCTCAAGCAGGGCTGAGGGCTGCAGCCCCAAGCATTCACGGCCAGAGGACGGGGATCCCCTCCTGGAGCCGGGCATCCGCACAGTCCCTCTGTGCCTGGCTCTGTCTGTGCAGGAGGGAGTGACTAACGACCCCTTCACCGACCACCTCCCGGGCTGGAGGCAGAGGAGATGCTTCACCTCCTGCAGCCGCGTCTCGGAGCCCGGCGCTGGGTCTCTCCCTCCTCGGCTGCGGGAGAGAGGATTTGTCGGAGCCTCGGCCGGGCAGGGAGGGGCTCTGGCAGCACGGCTCTCACTCCATAGCCAGAGGAAACCCAGGCAGCGGGGCTGGGCTTGACTTCAGGCACCGACTGAGCAGCGACTTGGGTTTAACTTTAGGCACTGACGCTACCAAAGGGGAATCCCACCTGTAACAGGCAGCGCAGGATGCTTTGCGTTGCTCTCAGCAATAATTGCATCGCCGGCAGGGAGCAGACCCTTATGGATGTTTTATGATCCCATTTTCCCCATACCCCCATAACAACCCCGCTGATTGACAACCGTAAAACGAGCGCAGGGTTGCCATCCTCCTCGATAACCCCAGGGATCCGCGACACGCACCCCACTGTTACTGCAGCGGCTTCTCTTTGCAAGGAGTGAAAACGAGACACGTCGCCATGTGCTTGGAAACGGTGACCTCCCCGACCACACTAACGAGCGTGTAATCGGCCGGCAGCAGGGCCCCTCTGACGAGCCCTGCCTTCTCCCCGAGCCACGCTCAGCGTTCACTAAATGTGTCTTTGTTCCTTTTAACAGATGAAAAATGCAGTCGTCTTCCTTAGCTTATTGACCTCCTCCAGATCCAGGAGGGAAGGGAACGGATCCCTTTCTGCCTCTGATAGCGTGATATTCACAACTTCGGGTTCTACAGAAGATAACAAAACGGATTGGGATGATTATTACCCATGTCTGCCTCTCTATCTGTGTGGATGTAGCGTTTATAAATTAACCAAAAACACTTGCAAATCTGCATAACCAGTTACCCGTGCTCCTAATGCTTTCAATTTATCCTAATAGACATTTAATGAATACTTTATAAAGCCTTAGATGGGGAATTTTAAAATCAATGGTGCTATTTTATTGCTGTTTGTATTATCTTTATTTGGACGGTGTCTTAGCACTCTGATGCCCATCGATTCCAGGCTGTGATCAATGAAACAAGGTTTCGGCCGCACTACGTGGAGATGCAGAGGAGAATCTGGGTCTGGGGGCAGGGGGTTCTTTCCCAGGTGGGGCACGGCTGAATTCATGCTCCCGGCTCAGACGAAGGGCAGCGTGAGCTAATCCTGGGCATTGCCCTTGCACGGCTCTCCTCCTGCAGCTCCTGGGGTACCAGCAATTAATTATCCCCCACCGCAGAGGGGGCCAGAGGCAGATCTGTGCCCCTGCTTTTGCTCAAGCTGATTCAGCCCCAGGCTGCTAGCGATGCTTGGGTGTTTTATCCCCATTCAGATCATGGGTGTTATCCTAAATACCTTGGAAAGCCTGGTGCTGGTGCTAGCCCAGCAGCACTTAGGTGTTGTGGCGATGATGCCCAGAACGGATGGACAGAGATGAAGCTCGACAGCTTCTCCCATCAGTACCAGCTCCTTCTGTTCCACCCCCATCGATTCCCCTTTTCTCTCTCTGGTTCCCTCCAACCTGGCTGAGCGCAGGTGAAACCTGTAATGAAGTGGATGAGGGTCACAGTCACACCGATTATGCTTTTTTTTTTTTTTTTGGATGGGAAGGGCTGTCTGAGCTAGGAGACATCGTGGAGATTTTTCATTGGGTTTGAAATCAAAACCCAATTGCAAGGCAAGCTGGAATTCTTTTTGTCCTGGCTGGAGGAGAACCACAAATTTCCCGTAGTTTGTCAAAGTGGGAAGATGTTGCATGAAGTATGGCTCTTTATTGCATGATTCGTGATGAATTTCCATTTAAATTATGGAAATATGCAGAATTTAAATCTCTGTTGTGAACAGCTCGTGCAGCTTTGCTGTTTTTGTATCACTCATGCAACAGTTGTGAGCCCCTAAAACCATTTCCTGGCAACTTAGGAGGTGCCCCAAATGGTTTCCAGCAACAGAAATTTGAATTACAGGCTGGAAATCAGGTTTAAACAGCAAAGTCCCATCCCCCCCTGTTCTCCTTGTCTGGTTTGGGACTATAGGAGCTCGGTGCCTGTACCACAAACCAGAGCTTTGCTCTGGGCAGCGTTGGGGGCTGGATGTTTGGGTTTGCTCCCTCTAGCAGGGAAGTTTTTTTCCCCAGGTTTTGCTCCAGCCAGGATAAGCTAGAGAATTTCTTCCCTTTGCTACAAGGCGGATGCTCTGGTGTGTTTGGGTGAAGGGAACTGGATAGTGTCAGCTGGGGAAAAGGGAAAAAAACATCTCTTGGGAGGTAATCCCACCAAACCGAAGCGAAGGAGGTGGGTCCCTTCCACCAGGGACCGGTGAAAGTTGTCCCACAGCCAAGAGAAGCTGCTGCCTGCTGGGACCCGGAGCCACATTCCCGCTTCCATTGCAGGAGCTCGCGGTGGTGCGCTTCCCCAGGAGATGTGATTTAGTTTGCAGTGATCACTCGAAAATTCACAAGAATAAGGACCGAGGGGGAAAGGTCTGAACACCTGGACTCTGGTGATGATGACACTCGCCCCTGTGTGAATATTGAGTTGTTCCCATCCCCACGGAAGAGGTTTCAGAGGAGTGGAGAGCTCAGAGTCCCCGAATAGCCTGAGGTCAGGATTTAGCTCCAGCGTGAGTGACCTGAGTTTAAGTCCCTTCAGGAAGCGATGGGAATCATGCTCAAGGCTTCCCCAGGGATACTGAAGCTTTCCACCATGAAAAGATAATCTTTTATTATCCTTGCCCTTGTGAACAGCCTGTGCCTAAGTCCTGCTGTCCATTCGCCCTCCTTTGACTTGTGAACCTCACCTGCTCTGCTTGGCCATGCTGTTTCACTTGACTTGGGAGGTTTGCAGGTTTAGGCAAGAAAAACCCAAATTGAATAATTTCTGAAGTCTCCCTTCTGCTCTCCCTCTGCAATTTCCCAGTCCAGCCAAGCAGCCGCTCTCCGCAGAGCCCCGCGCTGGTGGCAGGGCTGTGGCTCAGCTGCACCCCTCGTGCTAATGCATTGCTGAGGGCACTAATTAGGGCTCCAGGAACGAGCGCACAGCAGGTCTGGCCCCTCGCGTGTCTGCTGGGCACGGCCAGAGCTCACACCAGGCTTCGCGTGAGCCCTCCCTGACCCGCGGACACCGGCTTTCCCACCCACCTCCACCTGCTGCTGAGCTCCTTGGTGGATTCCTGGCTTGTGCAGCTCAAACGTTGTCCACAAAGTCCCATCCAGAGGCTTCTGCACCTCCTTGTGGGGACCTTTCTGCTCTTGAGTTGCCACTGCCCGTTGGGAACACGCAAGCTCCAGGGGCTGGACCTCTCTCCCCTGGAGCAGAAAGCTGATGGAATTGGTTTATATTCTCCACTGTCCCTGCACATCCTTCCCCCTTCCTGTCCTCCGGACTTTTTCTCCCTCCAGCCCTTTTCTGCCTCCTACACGGACATCCAAGCATCTTGGAATTCAAAGATCAGCCTCTTTCTCCTCTGCTCTTCATCTCCAGAGTGCCTGGGGGCATGGACCAGGTTAACATGCTGGCTGCTGATCTCCCCCATGACAGGGGATAAGAAAAGGGACAATATGGGAAGGTCTGTGGGTCAGCCCATGGCCTGGAGTCCTCCCCTGGGTCTTCTGGGTCCTGCCTGGAAGAATTCTGTGTGTCAGAAAGGACAATGGAGGTTTGTGCATGAAGGTCAAATAAACCATCCCACTCAGATACTGCCCCCATCACATCCCTCCTCCTCCTCTCTGAAAACCGCTGTCTCCTGTAGGGCTTGTCAGACACCTTCCTTCCCAGCAGCTGGTGTGAGGCTGTTTGGGTTTGTGCTGGGGAGAAGGTGATCACACGCTGATGGGCAGAGCTGCTGCCAGCACAGTCAAGGACTTTCCAGCTTCTCTGCTGTGCCCGTGTCTGCAGGGGCAGGAGGAGCGGGGAGGGAGCACAGCCCCGGTGACCAGCCCAGGATTTGACCTTGGGTTTAGGACTGAGACCCAAACTGGCTGATGGTCTGTTCCATCCCATGCCCAGCATGGCTGGTATGTGGGTGAGGTTCTGTCTGGAAGGGCTCTCTCTCTCCAGGTTGTCTCTCCTGGGGTCCTCTTGCTCTCTTGGATGGCTCTTGGGCTGCTATCTCCACTCCAGGATTGTGGTTTTGTGACTCTCCCTGCTCCGGGACCATTAGCTGGGAACGGGCTGAGCCTTGGTCATTGGGTAGTGAGCAGTGTCACTGTGTATCACTCATTTGGATATATTACTATTATCACTATCATTATTATTTTCAATATTATTGCTTTTTAGTTATTAAATTGTTCTTATCTCACCCCACGAGTCTCTATTCCCTTCACCCCTTTAATTCTCTCCCCGTCCCCAGGAGGTGGGTGGTGAGTGAGTGGCTGCGTGGTGTTTGTTTCTCGCCAGGGACAAAACCACAACAAAGAGGAAAAGAACTGAACACCAGGCTCTGAGCAAACAAAGCATCAGGGAGTGCACTGGGGGTGCTGGTCCGCTCTAGGACCTGAAACACAGGGTTAAAAATGGGGCAGGGGGGGGAGGTAAGTGCAGCATGAATACAACACCAGAGACGGGGCTGCTTTGATCCCATTCCCCAAGAGATGTCACTGTGAAAGCACGGACACCTTTGTCTCCTCTGAAAGGAAAGAAACCTGCCGAGCAGATAAACTTTCCCTGCTTTAGATGCCTGCCCTCTGCTTCGCCTCCGCCCTG
>NW_010130404.1:10628-12454 GCF_000699245.1 Pterocles gutturalis | reverse complement strand
CTGATGGTGCAAGATGAGGGGGAACAGGGCTGGAGGGGTGCTGGGGAGGGCGGCTCACGGGTGGGGACAGGTTGCTGGGACAGCAGTGACAGTACGTGGGTGAGTCGTGGAAGTTTCTGCGACTGGTGGATGAGAGACTCATTTATTCAGGCAAGCTTTTCCGCCTGCGGGTCTCCCAGAAGCAAGGCAATTTCCTCGAGTGGCTTTGACACTTGGAATTAGTCCCTGATTTGTTTTTGCTAATTTTCCTTCCCCGCTCCAGGAGGGTTGGGATTCAGGATGCTCAGGGGGTTCAGTGGGGCCATGGCAGAGCAGAGCCACCCTCCGCTCCCAGCCCAGCCCGGTGCAGCTCCCCCAGACCCCGCTGTGCTGGGTCCCGCTGCCATCGGGGGGTCCCAGCTCCAGCCCACCCTTGTGATGCTCGTGGGGGGCATCACCACAGCCACCCGCCACTTTAATGAGACAACCTCTTTCTGCGCTGAATTTCCATCTCGTGAACATCAAGGCTTTGTAGAAATGGGGGGATTGTGCCCAAAACCGTGCCTGAACCCAGCAGGGTCTCCCGGGGCTGAGGACCTGGCAGCGCTCCGGAACCACGGCAGAGGCAGTGCGCTCGCAGCCAGGCAGGAACCGGGCAGCAAGGTCCAAACAAGTACCAGCAAAACTCTCTGGATGGATCTTTGCCAACTCAAAATGTTGCCTTGAATGCTGACATGTCCTGGTTTGGTGCTTTTCTCGATAGCACATGTTGATGCATAACCCAGTGTTAGAACTACTCAGGAAACCCAAAGACTCTTTTTTTTTTTTTTTTTAATCAGATAATCGCAAACTGACATTTCTTGAGTAATTACAAACCCAAACACAAACAATTTCAGAAGAAAGCTGAAAGGAGGTGAGAAAATAAAAAGTGTGGGCTGGAGGTCCAAAAATATCAGGTTTTAGGTTGTTGGTTTTACAGCAAAGAGAGGAATTCTTTAAGGAATCAGAGCATTTCCCATGAACACTTACGTTTAGTCACAAAGGTGGTTTTATGAAAATGAAAACAGTAGTGGAAAATTTTTTGTTTCCCACTTACACAGTTTCTTTGGGGTCTCCGTCTGGAAATAATCAGCTTTCTGGGGGGAGGGCTGGGGACATTTTGTCCACCCTTAGAGCTGGGGATGGACCCCTAATACCAGGAGCCAAGAACTGAGTCCTGGCTGGGAGGCTTTGGCGCCAGATCCACTCCCAAAGGGTGCAGAGGGGCTCCCCCCCACAATGTGCTTCCTGGTCTGCCTGGGGTGGTTAAACTGGCCCAGAACTGGGGTCAGCAGAAGGCTGACAGGGATGCTCTCATATGCCAGGGATGCTCTTGTACATGGGGGATGCTCTCATACACAAAGATGCCCTGGGGGTGCACCAGGGGTGTCCCACATGGACCAGAACAAAGTGCTGCTTTAAACCCATCAGCCTTGCTCTCATTTTCGGCATCCTGCCTATCCGAGGGGATCTCCCTCCTCCCCACCGGCTTCGCCTCCCTTCCCCCATGGCCCCCTCCTCCCCTTCCCAGGAGCCGGGCGAGCCCTGGCTCCTCCGAGGGGTAATTGAAGCAGCACGTAGAGCATATGGCCAGGCAGGGATCCCTGCTGGTGCACCAGCTGTGAACTGGGTGCTGGGAGAGAGCAGGCGGTGAGGGGCTCCCGGCTCCTTGTCTGGCTCCTCTCTGCCCCCGCGGTTATTCAAACGGCATCTCTTCAGGAGGGCTGCCTTTCGGGGTCTCACTAGCTGTCTGGGTGGGGGGGTAGCGGTCATGGCTGCATCCCGGGCATCCCTGCGTTGCTCTCTTC
>NW_010130404.1:1053-10616 GCF_000699245.1 Pterocles gutturalis | reverse complement strand
CCCCCAGCTCTGCCCCCATTCCTGCCATGACCCAGCTCTGCTTTGGGATTCAGGGTCCCCAGTGATGCTGTGGGGTCTCTTGTGGGTTTGGTGGGCACCCATCAGCAGCCCCCCAGGAGTGGGTCCCCCCGCATCAGGCTGTTTCCCAACAGAAGACCCTGACTTTGCAAGTGAACCCGCTCCAGCTGCTGCAGACCCCCTCCTCTGCCCTCACAGCCAGGCCTTGGTCTCCCCAAAGTTGTGCCCTTGGGTCTCCCAGGGATCGCTGCGGGGCGCAGGATCTCGGGGCAGGAGCTGGGGTGGCACAGCTCTGTGGTGGGAGATGTGTCCCTCCACGGATGGTCCTGCTGCTGCAGGTCCCTCCCCTCCTGCCACCCAGGCTGCAGTGGCGGTCCTTCATAAAGCGTTGTCACACAATAATGGAAGAACCAGCCATGTGAGATGTCCAAAGATTTGTCTCTGCTGTTTCCTTCTCTCCTGCACTGAGTGCATGGCCAACACTGCCTTTGATGGAGGGACTCACCGTTCCTTCTGGTTTTAGGGCTGCCACAGCCTTCCACCTAGCCACTGGTGATGGCTCCATCTCCCTGGCCAGGTCTGCATTCCCCCAGGCAGAGATGTCCTCCTTCCAGCTCCTGTCTCTCCTGTCTCCTCCTGTCCCCCAGGACCGAGGACCAGGGAGCCTGGGTTTTCTCCCAAGAGGGTTAAACTGGGAAAGGTGATCTGGTGTTTCACCGCCTCCATCCTTGCTCCACCACTGTCTGGGCAGCAGTGAACCCCGATACCTGAGTACATGTGATATATGCTTAAACTCACCAGCTGGTGATGCCACGGCCACGCAGACCATGAGATGGATGTCAGTGGTGGAAGACGTCCAGGAACCAACCCAGGACCAACCGGCTTACGGCGTCGCTGGGATTCCCTCCAAGGTGGAGACATCTGGGATGGGACATCTTTAGTCTTCAGGACCACATCTCCGTGTCTTGTCAAAATCTGAGGAGGTGAAAAAGGTTCCAGTTCCTGCCAGGCTCGTCTTCTAGGATAATTGTAGAGCTTCTCCCTCCGAGGGTAAGGACAATGTCCCAGCCACCCGTGCTGGGCTCCCAGCTGGTTGCCCATGTAGGGGAGGGGGGCAGGGGGAGACTCTTTATTGAAAGGAAAGGGGCTTCATTTGGACCAATTATTCTCAAACTGAGGTGGAGGAAGCCGTCGTTTCAGCGTTTCCTTTTTTTTGCCTCCTTTTACATTTGTTGTGTGTGTTTTTTTAGCACTCTGGCAATGGCTGAATATCACACAAGTGCCCTGTCAAGAGATATATTCAATAAACACTTGACACCCAAGCTCAGGAATACATGGCCCGTGGCAAACATGAATTATTCAAATGGAAATCAAGATAATTTTGCTTCTAACTCAGAAAACCAAGACTCTCTCTTTCCTTCCTTATTTTTCCTCTCTTCCTCTCCTCAAGGTCTTCCTGTTCTTTCTTTCTTTCTTTCTTTTTTCTTATCATTTCTTTCTTGTTCTGTCTTTTTCCCTCTCTCTCTTGCTGGAGATTCTAACCACATTAATTTCTAGGGAACTTCTTTTGCTGAATAAACCAAGAGAAGGACCAGAAGGAATCTCCATTGGATCAGGAGATAGCCTGCATGTTTGTCCCCTTCGGCTAGGGCTCGTGAGCAGTGGGACAACCGTAGCTGGGTGCCATGGAGGTGCCATTGCAGGTGGATCCAGCCAAAGACTCACCTCTTAGTCAACCATGACTTGTTTGGGAGAAGCAGGATGTCACGACTGGCCTTTGGGTTGTCTCCCCTGCATGATGGGGCCTTTCTTCTGCCCAGATAAGTCTCTTGCCCACCCTGGGATTTGGTCAGGATGGGGTGGGCTCATGGCATGAGGGGTTTAGCATCCTGGGGTTGCGTGGGCAGAGCTGCCTGGGGGTCCCTGCTCAAGGAGGACCTGGGTTGGATTCACGAGACCAGGGATTAGCAGTAGGCTGAAGAGCTGAAGGAATGTAGAAGAACAAGGCCACAAAGTAGAAATGGGAGTGAAAGTCAGGAACCTCTCTTCCTGCCTCACTCATTATCTCCCTTCCCCTTCCTCTCCCTCTCTCATTTCCTAGAAACGTGGTCTCGAGCTGATCAGCACCAGGAATTGGCTCATGGCAGCTCTTCCCCAGCCTGGGACTCAATGGGACACTGAAGCCCTGTTGTTTGCTGAGAAGAGCCAGAGGTGGCCCTCGGGAAGGCTTTGGGAATGGGATGCCTTGACCAGAGTCACGGGCAGCAGAGGGGGCATTGTCCTGTTCCCTCCCAGCATCTGGAAGGTCCTTTCTGGCAGGACTTCTATTCCATTGACTGGTTGAGCTTTGGCATCTCCGCTGACTCATGACTTGGTGCAGGGGAACGCTGCATGCTCAGATGTGGGCTGAGCTTCTCTGCTGAATCATGGCACAAAAAAAGGACTTGAAGAGTTTGTCTCTGCACGGAAACACGCTGGCTTTTGCTGTGATGCTTTGGCTTACAGAGAAATGCAACACGCCCCAGCCCTCCAGGCTCCCCAGGGACTGTTGGGAATGGCCCTTCTGGGCTCTGCTGGCTTTGAGGTGTGTGGACACACACGACAATGCTGTTCCCATCCGTGTCTGCAGTGCTTTAGGAGCCACGGGGCTGCAAGGCAGGTTGGAGGAGAAGCAATCCCACCAGCAGCCCATGGGGTCTCACCTGGCAGACCCTGGTAGCAGGTGGAGCCGTGAAGATGCTTCCCATGGCTTCCATGGATGCTTTCATCTGATCAAAGCTCTTAACTCTTTTACAACTCCCCTTCCTCCCTTCCCTGCTAACATCCCCCCTGGGTGGGAGTAGCTTCCAGCCAGCTCCATCCTTCTTCCTTCCTCTCCCTTTCTCCAACCCTGCTGGCAACGGCGGAGTTTCCCCGTTCCTGGTGAATGGCCGTGGTTTCTCGTGAGGTTGGGGCTGGCTGTCAGCCAATCCCAGCCCAGCAGCGGGGATCTAATAGCCCCGGCGCCAGTCATTTAAGAGGAAGGAGGATGTAGGTCATCAGTGACATCATCTCTCGGAAAAAGGGTGGGGGGTGAGAGGAGAGGGGGGAAGAAATCGTTTAAATTTGGAGAGGAGCTAACTGGAAATTTGGGCCATCAGGAGAATAATGGGCCGAGAGGAAGAGATGGGGATATTAATAGAGCTGGTTTCTGTAAGAGCTGGAGCGAGCAGCAAGGGATGGAGAACCACAGAGAGCCTCCGCGTCGGCAGGCGGGGATGTGCCGGAGCAGGCTGGGAGCCCCCAGGGACGCAAGAGCATTGGTCTGGATTCCTGTGTGGCCACGCTGTGCAAAACCTCCTTCTGCATCCCGGGAGCCCAGCAGGTCTCTCCTCCTGCTCCTCACCTGGTGGACTTCCATCCTCTTCCGCCCCATCCCAACCAGCTGTCCCACCCACAGCAAACCCAAGAAACCCCCCTGAGAAACCCCAGTGGGTCCATGGAGAGCAGGGTGGAGATGGGTGTGGGTACCGCTTGCTCCTCTCTGCCCAGCTGCTGGTGCCATCTGAGCCCGGTTCCCTTCATCCGCAGCCCCCCCTGTGCTAAATCAGGCAGATGTGACACCCCCAGGCAAGTTCTGGTTGCGTTTGAAGATGAAGATCCTCGACAGCCTCTCCCTGCTCACTCAACAGGGGCCCACAGAGACTTTGGTATCTCCATCCTTGGAGACATTCAAACCTCTTTATGCAAAGTCCTGACCAAGCTGCTCTAACCAGCCCTGCTTCAAACTGGGTGTGGGACTGGAGACCTCCGTGGATCTCTTCCAAATCTGGGGCTCGGCACCCCCTCGAAGGGCAGAGGACCTGCAGCCACCATCCCTTCTGGGTCATGGGTTGGACATCCTTCTCCAGAGGGCAACCCAGCTCCACCTTGCCCCATCTATCTCCATCACTTGGTGGACATCTGAGAGGTAGACCCCAGAGCAAGACTGTGTGTCTGGCTGGGTCAGGAGGTGGAGAGGTGGGGAACAGCCCCCTGGGTGCTAAAACTCTCGTGGCAGCATCGTCCACTACCAGTGCACTCCCTGGTGTGGTTTGACCTGAACCAACTGGTACCCTGCCCCGGCAAACTGGGGATGCAGGTCCCAGAAAGCAGCCAGCCCAGGTCAGGGGTGGCCAGCAGTGGGGACACAGGTTATTCCACATTTTTCTACCCTTCACAGATACATTTAATGCTCTTTGCTCCTACCAAGCTCTCACCATGCCCGATCCATGGCCACCTCAGTTAATTCCCCACCACCTGCGTGTCCCTGTGTTGGTGCAGGGTGTTGTGGTGCTGCGGTGGCACCATGATGGAGGAGAGCAGGAGAGAGACAGGGACAATGCTGCCGCCCAAAGAGATGCAGGAGCTGAATATGTATGAAGAGGGGAGGGAGAAAGGAAGGGGTGTTCCCCTTGTTAAATATTTACCATCCCAGTTGGGTGATGTGATATTTCCAGCCCTGGAGGAATTCCTAAGGACTGGCGTGGTTGACCAGGGAGGAGCAGGGGCTTTGTCCCAGCAGCAAAACCTTGTCCCCATCCCAGAGGGGTTGGAGGTCTTGGGTTGTCCCTGGCAGGGTCTCACCCTTCATGCAGGGCACAAAGGCAGTTAATCTTTTGCTGGTCAAGGCAGCTGGTGGTGCTGGGGTGGGCTTGGACAGGCTCTGGCAGAGCTGGCCAAAGCAGGGACCTGGGATTTCCTCCCAGCTGGGAGAGGAAGGAGAGAAGTGCTTTATTCCTTGTGGAAGGAGAACAGGCCAGAGTCTGTGAATTCACCTCCTCCTTTTGCAACCCAATAGCTACTGCAACCATTGTGGGCTGCCTTCTGGGAGCTCCTTCTTTGACTGAAGGAGGAGGTCAACCGCCTCTGTCCTTTTCTTCATCAGCATCCTCCAGTGACCACCAAGCTCTGGGTACCAACATCGGCCTTTTGTTCCCGTACCTGGGTAGAGAAGGTGTTACGACCGGAGCTGCCCAGCCTATTTTGTTGTGTGGTGTGTGAATCACTTTTGGTGTACATGCAAGTACAACACTATTTACTAATAGCTTTTTCTTTTTTTTAACTTTTAAAAACATTTTTTAATTTTTTTTTTTTTAAGGAAGGCAATGCTACCTATTGTATTTTTTGCTTGTCTCAGGACCTGGGTCAGTTGCTGTGGGTCGCTGGTGCTCTTCATTGTCCTCACTGTAGTTGACCGTGCTCTTTCCGTTCCCAGTGGGCAGCGCTGAATTCCCCCCAAACAGCAGCCAGGAGGACAGTGCAGCTGGCAGACTCACAACATGCCCAGAAATGCTTCAGTCGGTGGCTCATCTCGGTAGAGGAGCATCAGGGCATCACTTGGCCTGTGATGTCCAGGTCAGACTGGCCAGAAAAAAAATGGAGAAGCTTCCCAAGCTGAACAGAAATTATCTTTTGCCTCTTTGCTGATAGAGGACTTTCCTGGTCACTGCACTGGGCTTGTCTCATCCTTGGTAGTCCGTAGTCTCTAGAGTCCCTTAAAAGAGAGGTCCCCTTACAGCCAGGGAAACCCTGTCAGCTTCCTTCCAGGCTGAGGAAAATGCTTTTTTTTTGAAAGAGAAACTTGGGCTTCTGAGGTAAAATAAAGCTGTTGGTAGAGGGGAAGAGCCCCTGTATTCCTACAGAACCCAAACACACCCTATAAGTGGGCTAAACCGCACCGTTTCCAGCCTGCACGGGTGTCAGAGGAGCCGGTTACACAATAGAAAGGGCTCAGGTACTCTCTGGCTGCAAATACATTTGATACGCTGAAAGGGTTGCGGGAGCGTATCAGCCGAAGTTCCTTACTTTGCTCAGGCAGCCCATCAAATATTTAACGGGCTGCCATAGGCAATTACATTAGAGGAGATAGTTAAACACCCCCTACCCTAGGGCACCCCCCTGCAATGTAAATCAAACAAATTGGACTCTTTTCACAATTGACACACACGATTTTACTTACTGTAAATAATTTAGTATTAAAAAGTCGAGCTCCACTTTGCCCCATCTGGATTTTCTTTTCTCTTGCTCTCTCTCCTGCTCCGCGGAGTCGGGCGGCGTGGACTCCGGGCTCCTAATGCAAGAGATGGAGTGGAGGAATTTTGCTGCCTGGGTGAGCTGTTAAAAGATTCCCATTTCCTAATGGAAGAAACCACACTCAGGAAACTCGTGAAGTTGTCCATTTAAAAGAGTCGGGGCCGTTCCCTGCCAGCTAACAAGGGATGGGAAATATCCCTCCCTCCGGACGGAGTTCAGTCCATTGCTGGTTGGCATCTCCTGGGGGCGCAGCAATCTCCTGTAAAAGTTGGCTGAAGGGTTGCACTTTTTAATTAAAAGCTATCTTTCACGATGAGGCTCAGCAGGGTTTTAATAAGGATTTTTACAAAGCGGCTCGCGGCGCTGGCCGGCACGGATAGTCTTTCTCTTACACCTCAAGCGCCAGACCTGTGCATTAAAATCTGCCGTGCTGCTCAGGCTGGGGAAGAGCTCTCGTCGTCATCGGGAGCTATTTCTGTATTCCTCTCCCAGCCTCCAGAAAAACAGGCATTTTTGAAAGCATCATATTTTGAACCATGACTTGATGTCTTTTTCTAATTCCAGCCCAGAATCTGGGTTCCCTTGAGTCTTCTGCAACGCTGCTTCTTGCCATGGAACTGCGCGAGGCATCGCTTCAGCGTGGCGAGAGTGTTTGTTTCATCTCCCACCAAGTTTACATCAGCACGGGTACCTTGTGCAGGAGAAATGTTCTCCTCCATGCCATGGGCCTGTCTCAGAAGGGCGGCAGCTTAGAGAGTTTAGCTCAGTTAAAAAGCGTTTGGGGTTTGATTTTCCCGTTCCTGCACTCACGCCAGTGGTTTAAACCACCGCCCGATGGCAGCGCGCGGACCTCTGGCAGGTAGAGCTGCTCACACATTTTCTGACAAAAGCAGTTTTCATCAGAAAAATGTCAATTATGATGAGATCGAAGCTTTCCATCCCCAATCATCTTCCCTTTGATGGACGGATCCTCCCGAGGGTTTCCGCAGATGTTGTGTTGGATCTGCCGAGCGGCCAAGCAGGTCCGAGGAGATGCGCTAATGGGACGCTGAGGATGCTGCAGAGCACAGGCAGAGCCGCGGGCAGGGACAGGGACAGCTGCCGGTAGCGAGAACTATTGGCTGTTTGGGGCTGAAATGAAGTGGAAGCCTGACACTGCCAGTGCAGTAGAAATTCACCACTTCTGGCTGGTTCCACCTGCTCTGGGAAAGAGGACAAGGAAAGGGGACGGGGTGGGGAAGGGTCCCCTTACCTGTCCCACTGACCAGGTGGGGGGACACCCTCCCTGCACAGATCTCCTGATCTCTCCATCACCCCACACAGCGATTTGCAGGCACAGTCCTGCCAGTTGGTCCGTACAGGAGGGTAGCTGTCCCCTAGTGTCTCATCGCCCCTTTTTGGGGTGACACCCACCCTCGGTGGCCCACCAGCATTATCACCTTTACCAGCCCACAGCTGGAAAATGTCTCTGAGCTGGCACGGAGTGACCATGGGACAGCTGAGCCGGACCTCTGGGGACAAGAAGAAAGTGGCAGTGGTCACCTGGGGACAGAGCCATTTCCAGCCACCACAGTGTCTGCTCCGGACAGACAGACCCCTGCGCTCCACCGGCCGTGTCCCTTTTCCCGGATCCTCTCCTGGAAAGCCGTGTCCCCTCTGCTCCCTGCTAGTGTGATGCTGGGAGCTGTTAATCGCTGCCAGCGGGTTTAATTGGCAGCTCGAACACACAGACCCCATTAAAGCCCACGAGGGGGCCAAGGGCTCTCACTCAGGCACAAACGCAGGAGCAATCAAACCCACTTAGGTAATAAAAACAGCTGGAGTCTGGAGGCGGCTGCCTGAGGCACCGAACCACATGGCAGGCAGGACAACCCGCTGGAAAGTCTGCATTGAGTTGTCCTTTGATTGCAAACGTGGGGATTAGGCAGAGCCCTGCCAGGCTTTATTGGTGGGAGGCAGGAAGCCAGGCAGAGAAACTGTGGGTTGTCTTCAAAAACCAGAGAGATGGAGTTTCCCGAACACAAACCTTGCTGTGGAGAGTCTCCAGGGTTTTCCAGTGGGAATGACAAACAAGAGTGTCTGATGATACCTGCAATATTTCTGGCCCCTCTTGCTCATTTTTCACACCAGAGCTTTCTGGCTCTTCATTTCCACATGGGGACTTGTCTCAGAAAGGATTCCCAAAGCCACCAGCAGGGCTGGGCTGTCACCTCTCGGTCTGGAAGCTGGGCTCCCCCCAGGAGGAGTTTGTTTTCAAAGGATTCACATCACGAGGCTCTTCATTCAGTGTTTTTATTTGGTTTTAGTAGGAGAGATCCTGACTCTCCTCTTTTATCCTGGTTCTAGTGAAACCCCTCCTGCTTCACAGGAGTTACCCACGGGGATGGGCTGGAGAGGGGAGTCAGGGCTGTTGCATTCATGGAGAGGAAATCCAGCACATCCATGGAGAGACTCCAGGTTCACCCCTGGAAGGGAGCTGGGGGGTTCCTGCTGTCACCGTGGTGCCCCGCTGTGTCCCCCCTCATGCACACACGCGTGTCCGCAGTGCCAGGCTGTGCAGAGGTCACTCGGGGATCCTACCCTGAGCCTCTCCTGCTCAAAAAGTTCATTGCTGAGATAAAGCAAATCCAGGGCAGGATGCTCAGGGGTGTGATGAGGAGAGACTCCAAGGTTGGAGGCCTGTCTGTTTGGAAGAGGTCTGCTGAGCCCTGATACCCAGGGGAATGAAAGGGAGGGGATGCCGTTCACTTCATCTATTTCTTACCTAATTTTCCTAGATGAACACCCAAGACCCGAGGCTAGCTGAGGCTTTGGGCTGGCCTGAGACAGCTGTTCTGCTCCAGCCTTCGTTTTGAGTATGGAAAATGAGACCAGAAATGGTTTTGTTCACTGGAAAAGGTGTTTCTGTGCCTCCTGCTGAGCTCGCTCGCCTCGTGCTGCCCTTGGGTCTGAGTTTGTTCAGGTCCTGACCTTCCTGGGGGTGTGGAAACCAGCTGCTGAGCCCCTCCGGGAGGAGACTCAGCTGATTGCCCCTGACTCTCGGAGTGATGTGCGGCAGAGGAACGTGCCCAGGTCTCATCCCAGAGTCCCCAACCTCCTGGGCACGTCCTGGGGCAGAGTCTGAAGCCAGTTCCTTGCAGCAAAATGCCACTTGGCACAAAGTGTGCTTCCTCACCCGGGGCTGGGAACTGAACTGCTCCCTCCAGCCTTCCTTCTGGGAGCTGGTGAGATGCAGAGAGAGAGGAGAGAGGAGGGAGAGGGCTCACCAGGAAGAGCCCAGCAAAAGAAATTATGAAATACCCTGACAAAAGCTTTTGCCTGTCAGGAGAGAGTTAACAGATCTGGAGACTGACAGCTGAAGGAGAGCGACAGTGCCCAGGCCCACTGCAGAGCACCCAGGGGGGACGATTCCCCTTTGCAATCATCCCCCCGGAGACTCCCCCGTGCAGAAATCTCCCCGTGACCCCCCCAGCAGCCCCTCTCCGCTGCTC
>NW_010130404.1:292-903 GCF_000699245.1 Pterocles gutturalis | reverse complement strand
TGCTGGGCCCGGGGGCTCTGGCACACGTGGGGTGCGTTAATGAACGTCTGCCCAGCCCAGGGTGTGCCCGTCAACCCTCTCAGGTGTCAAGGGCAGAGTTTTCCCAGCAGCCCCATAGTGCGGATGCAGTTCTCCCCCCAGCAGCCTGCTCCAGAGCTGGGGTTCAGCCCCCGACAGCCTCTCCTCCATCCCTCCACACGAGCCATGGGCCACACGGGTCTGCTCAGGGACCCTCTTGCTGCAGAGGTGTCTGTGCCTGGATGTGGGCAGCAGCACGTGTGGCGATGGGTCAGGGTCTCCTTTCACCAGTCTGACCTCTCCCCATGAACATCTGGAGCCAAAGAACCATCTCCTGGGGGACGCTTCAGCCTCTGGGGTAAGGCTGTGATGAGGACAGGATTGTCCTTTCCTTGGGACACAGGCTGACCCTGTGTGACCCGGGGAGCCTGGCAGGATGCCATGAGAAGGGACATCAGAGGATGCCATGCAGGAGCTCTGCAGAGAAGAGGGTGAGCGAGAAAGGGACCAGGAAAAATGGAGACTAACCCTGACTCCTCAACCACCTGCGCGGTGTAGAATCATCCTTACACTGTTGCTGGGGCTGGATTTCC
>NW_010130404.1:0-201 GCF_000699245.1 Pterocles gutturalis | reverse complement strand
GGGGGTTCCCCGCGTCAGTCCCCCTGCTCCGGGTTGGCAGCACTGGAGCAGCTATGGGAGGGCTGTGAAGCCACCCCCAGTCCAGCGTGCCACCACCAAATGTCACCCCCACACTTTGTGCAGGGACAGGACCAGGGTTTTGTGGTGGGAAGGGAGGAGAAGGAGGGAAAAGCCACAGGCAGTGAGCTGCGTGGAAATTCC
>NW_010130403.1:0-1207 GCF_000699245.1 Pterocles gutturalis | reverse complement strand
CCGACGTGCTGCTTTGAGAAGTAATTTGAAAATTCGCTTGTTTCCTGTAAGTAAAATGGCATTGTTCAGGGAATCCTTCCTAAATTAAACCATGAGCCAAAGTGGCAGGATATCAACTTCTACCTAAGATGCGGTTGGTTTTTCATCAGGCTGCTTGTGAGCTGTATTTCCTTAAGCCTCTGTTTACTTGAGTTTTCTTTTTTGCTTCCTATTAGAGCTCCCTACCATTGTAAGTAGCATTCAGTTAGGGGGTAATTTGCCCCTTCTTGTAATGGGAGGAGTGCACGGGGTTCTAGTTTTGTGCCTCAAAAGTATTTTGTTCAATACTCGTAGATTTAGTGCATCCATATGGGTAATCCTTTTCCCAGGATATCCAACCCTTACCGCTGCTTCTCCCACTTCTCCAATTATTGCATGAATGGGAGACATGAAAAAGAGTGCAATACCACTCTGTGTCTGTGAAATACACACAAAATAGGTGTGATTTTGCCTTTGGAATCTGTGCTTTATGGTGGTGTTTTGCTGGTACTTATTTTGGGCTTGTAATAAAAAATCAGAAAGCACACTTTAGCATGTGGTTATAAAAGTTAGGAAATCAAAGTATTTCTCCAGCAGACAGTGAAGCATGGTTTGCCATGGAACAGTTAGTGAGCAAGTTAGCAGGTGGTTACAGTGTAGTGGAAGGATCACCTTTTCTTTTTCTGGTTTTCCTTGTTCTAGTACTGTTACTTTGCATTTTATTAAAATCTTCTTTTTACCAAATGAAAAGGAAACTCTAATTTTGTGTCATTTTTTTTTTTCAAAGAAATATGATGGTGAAATGAATCGAGCTGCATGTTAGCTGGTTATCCCACAAGATGTAAGCATGGGCTCTGGGTCCGTGCAGGGACTCTGCCTTGCTGTGCTTGATCAGAGCTTGAGCGTCCGAGCTTTCAATGCCGTGGTGCAGTGTAAGGAAGTGCAGAACTGCGTCCCTCTGGGAGTGTGAATATGGAATAAAAATAAAACACTAATGTAGCATTGAACCCTGTCAGCTTTCGGCAGTGTATTATGAGAGTGGAAAGTCGCAGCGTTATCCTTGATCCTGTCAATACCCATCTTACTGGTTCCGGTATGTGAGGGTGTCCTACACTGTGCTTGATGGGAGTATTTTTTTTTTTCCTTTTTTGTTTCCTTAATAATTCTGACAGAAACTTCTGTGTCTTCA
>NW_010130402.1:21636-22638 GCF_000699245.1 Pterocles gutturalis | reverse complement strand
TTACTATTATAATTATTATCATTATTATTAACATTTTTATTGCAGTTTAGTTATGAAATTGTTCTTATCTCAACCCCCGAGCCTCTTTTCCCTTTATCCCTTTAACTGTCACCCCTATTCCTGGCATGGGGGAGGGTGAGCGAGCGGCTGTGTGGTGTTTTGCTGCCAGCCAGGGTCAAAACCACAACAGTCTGTCCAGCTGAGCTCCTCAGTGCCAGCAGCGTTCCTCACATGGTCACTCACCCTCCTGCTCTGCTGTTTCTGTGCTCACTGACGTGTGTTTGGACAAGAGCTCCCAGCGCTTTCCCAAACCATCTCCAACCACCACCCAGAGGTTATCGTGTGTCTGGGGCTGTTCCCAGGGGACAGTTTGGATAAGGGCCACCCTGATCAGGGCGATCAGGGATTTTAACAGCATGGAATGTGCAGATCCTGACAGAGAACAGGCCTTTGCACAATTTTGTTTAATACTGTAGCCTCCGAGACTGCAGGGCGGCTGCAGTGGCCACCGAAGGGCTTTTTTTTTGCCACTAACCTGTCCTGGCCGCTCTGGCCAGGCTTTAGCGCAGCAGATCAGCCCCGTGCCCGCAGGAGGCAGCCTGGCCATGGCCACAACCTGTCAGTACTGTCATCAGCAACCTCCTTCCAGTGTTTTTCATCTCCTTTTCCCATCCAGGCTGTTGCCTTAGCTTCCCCTTTTCCCCCCGAAGTCGTCTGCAATCACCTCGTGCCATTTGCTGGCACTCGTCTCCTCGGTAGTCCGCGGCAATGATGTCTGCCTTCTTGCAGGGCTTTTGCTCTCAGCTGCGCGGATGTTCAGCAGACATATCCCGTTTCACGTCTTCCATTTCCTCAACAGTAATTTCCTCGCTGGCCGACTTGGTGATTTATCTAATAACCGCTCCGTCCTTCTAGCAATGCTCCGCGCCTCTCAAGATCCTGATTCACATCTGTAGTTAATGCTAAAGCCTCATTTTTCAAGATAACAACTTTTTTTCGGGG
>NW_010130402.1:0-21610 GCF_000699245.1 Pterocles gutturalis | reverse complement strand
GCGATCATTTAAGATCTTTTCCCTGGCTCACCATCTGGTCCTGGTGCTGCTGGGAGGAACTGGGAGCACGGGGAGGGCAGCACTGGCTGATGCTGAGCTGTGGTTCAGTGTGGCTGTGCCCCACATCGGTGATGTCGGTGCTGAAATACGCACCTGAAAGAACCCCAGTTCTTGTGAGAAAAACCCAAAGGATCTGCTCAGAAGTGGGGAGTTCTCTGCAGTGGGTCCTGGGTGTCTCTGTGGTGCATGGTCAGGAAAATGTCGTCCTCAGTGGTCTGGGGGAAGAAGCGGCTCTGAAGTAAGGGACAGGTTCAGGGTGAACCTGCTCAGATGGGAAACAAATGAGGGAAGGTGGGGTTGGAACTAGATGATCTCTAAGGTCCCTTCCAACCCAAACCACTCTGTGATTAAGGTGGATAAATGGGTTTGTGGTTTTCCAGGACAGAAGGAGCTTTTTATTCCATGGATTTTAATTCCATGACCTGGATTTCTGGGGAGATGTGCTTCCCTGAGGTCCTGCTGCCCAAGGTCCTGCTGCCAAACGTTGCATTGCAACAAAGGAATTGTCTTCTCGGCATCGTTCTCCTTACTCCGCATCTTTGGTGCTTTTGCCTCCCCGTTGCAGCCCTGGTTGATTGCACCTCGTTAATTTGCCCTTTTGCATCCAGCCCTCAGAGGTCCCTGCAGCCTGGGGTGACGGACACTCACGGTGACATTTTGCCTCTGGGGCTGTGACAGTTGGGGTCTCTGTGACGGCAGGTTTGTGGACGCAGGGAACCGAGCGCCGTGCAGCGGTCACACTCTCCAGGTGGTGTTTCAAGACTTTAGGGGATGTTGGGCTGATGGGCTTTGGGCAACCTGGGCTGGTGGGAGGTGTCCCTGCCCATGGCAGGGGGTGGGACTGGGTGGGCTTTAAGGTCCCTTCCCACCCAAACCATCCTGGGATTCTATGATCCGTGCCTTGAGGACAGCGAGAGGGGCATTTCTGAGGGCAGGGCAGGGAAAGAAGCCAGTAAAGGTTCTGTGTAGAAGGAAAGATATCCGTTGGATATCCTGTACCCAAGATATCCATGCTGGGACACCCATGGATCTGACCTTCTCCAACACCAAAGGCAGTTTTAGGCAAGAGTCATCTTTTGCAGACGGAACAAATGACACCTTTGCTTCCCCCCCCCAGCTGTTGTGTCTAACGTCTTCGCTTCCTTTGGTGTCTGCAGTGTGCCGTGCTCTGTCCTTGCATGGGTCTGTTGGATATTTGGTGTGTGTTTGCTTTTCATGTAGTAATTAATCTCTCCTGTTTCTCTCTTCACCTTTTTCTTTTGCCAACGTTTGTAGGAAGAAGAGCAAAAGCAGGCAGTAAGTTGACTTCAGTTTGTAGGTGATGGAACTCTCTTTCCTTTCTGCATGATAACAATTTTCTGTTAATTGGCTTGAATGCAAATAAACTGTGGGAACGTGGGGTCTTTCTCACTTGTAAATGTGGACGCAGCCCTCATCGGTTTCCCGTAGAGCATGGGTTTGTCTATGTCCGTAAAGCTTTCCCTCTCTCCCTTTCAAATTAAGTTTCTAGCCGTGGGTACCCAGCCGGTGGCTGTGCTCGTTAGGTTTTTAGAGAATTGTGCATGAGCAGCCAGGGCTGAAAATGTGGATTCTCAGCTGGCTTCAGAATAGATTTTGCTGGAGATTCTTTGGAGTGTTTTCCATGCTAAGAAAGCCTTCTTGTCTCTTCAGGAATCCTATAATTTGCCTCCTCGCCACATACAAGTCCGTGCATGAAAACTAATTAATGACTTAATATTCTGGGCATGGATCCATATCATTCAGTCATGATATAGTCTCCTTGAGCGAGTCCCGGTATGCTCGTTGTAAACACGATGAGTGAACTAACAAGAGACAAGAACGCGTTTGCTTTGTTACCGATTTTCATTTTCTCTGCCCGCCTGTTCGGATCCGAGTCCTGTGTTAATTTGGGAATCCACTCCAGAGGGAGCCCTTCTGCTTCGCTCAGCAGTAGCCAGATGTTCAATGTCTTCTCTCCAGCAGAACAAATTTTCAGCGTTTTCAAACATGGTTTTCTTTATAGACGAAGCATGAATGAAGGTTAATCCTGTGTTTCCCATTGTTGGGGTTTTTTTACACGTTGTTTATCAGATACCCAAACTGGGATGCATGAATTGGAAATTCTAGTTATGACTTATTTTTTGTAGGAATATGTGTGTATATATATATATATATATAAAAGGAAATATATATTTCTGGGTAACTTCTATTGCTGAAAGCACTTCGGTGCTGCATGTGCTGAGATTGGCTTTTGGTGACTCTTGGATGGCCTTTCATTAAAGTTCTGCCATCGATTTAAAAAGAAGCTGGTGGTAAGTGTCCCTCTTCTGCTGCAGCGCGGTTAACCCTTAGCCGGTGCTGCCGGTGAAGGTTTCTTCCTGGGTTTGCTGAGGCACCTTGCAGAAATCCCTTGGCATAGTGAAGGGACCAGATGGCAGCATCTGGCAGCGCAGGGAGTTTCCTGGAGGAAGGGAAACAACCAAGACACAACCATCCCTGTCCTCCAGCTTCTAACCGTGCAAGTGGAGTGCTGTATCGTACATCCTTCTCCTACCCAGCATCATTGCTAGGACTAATCGTCAGCATTATTTTAGCTTGTTTTTCCTGCACTGTGTTCTTCATCTTGATTATGGATAAAGAAAAAGGGTAAATATGAGAGTGAAGGTTGAATTTGCCCCATTTTACCTCCCTCCTTTCCCTGGAACGCTATGCTAGTAGGAGGATGAGAGAGACAAAACTGACGGATAAAATAATGTCAACACATTGACCTTGGGTCCCATTCGGTTGGGATCTACGATGAATATGCCACAAAGGATTGGAAACTCAAGAAGGCAGATTCTGACCAACCAAAGGACACATTGCTGATCTGTAGGAACTGAAACTTTACGTCCTTGTATTTGCATGGACTGAAGTAGCTTGAAGTGCTCTCCTCTAAACTGTAAAGGTGCAGCCTGAAAAAGCTGGAAATCCCAGGACAGAACGCTCCGCTTGGCCGAGAAACACACAGAAATCCCAAAAGAGCCGGGGTGGAAAGGCACCTCTGGAGATCAGCTGTTCCCATGCTCAAAGCAGGGTCAACCAGAGCAGGCTGCTCAGGAGCTTGTCCCAGCAGGGTTTGAGTGTCTCCAAAGATGGAGACTCCACCACCTCTCAGTGCCCTCACCATGAGAAAGGTTTTTATTTATTTTTAAACGGAATTTCCCATATTTCCATTTGTGCCTATATTTCCATTCCATTGCCTCTGGTCCATTCACTGGACACCACTGGATGGGTCTGTCTCTGTTTGCTTTACTTTCTTCCCTTAGGGATTTGTGTGCATTGGTAAGATCCCCCTGAGCCTTCTCTTCTTGCAGTTAAACAGTCCCAGCTCCTTCAGCCTCTCCTCGTGTGGCAGATACACCCGTTCCTTAATCATCTCTTTGGCTCTTCCTTGGACTTGCTCCAGTCTTGCTCCAAATCTTTCTCGTACTGGCTTGTCCAGAACTGGACCCAGTGGTCCAGAGGCAGCCTCACCAGTGCTGAGTTGAGGGGAAAGATCACCTCCGTCGACCTGCTGCCAGCACTCTTCCCAGCACAGCCCGGGACGCTGTTGACTTTCGTTGCTGGAAGGGTACATTGCTGGTTCATGTTCAACTCCTTGGCAGGGCCCCAACGTCTTTTTCTGCTCGGCTGCTTTCCAGCCCGGCAGTCTCAGGACTTTGCACCGTGTTGAACTTGATGAGGTCCCTGTCCGCCCATTTCTCCGGCGTTTCAAGGCCTGTCTCAACAGCAGCACAACCATCGGGTGTATCAACCACTCCTCCCAGTTTTGCGTCATCTGCAAACTTGTTGAGGGTGCCTGCTGTCCTACCATCTAGGCCATTGCTGAAACAGTACTGGTTCCGGTATCAAACCTACGTGTCACACGCTGCGTTGGTATCTGCACCATTCTGGAAGGGAGGGAATGGCTTATCTCCAGCTTGAAGTCCAGAAGAACTCATTGGACCATACACTGGTGTCCAGCTGTCTTCAGGACTTCACAGTCATCCATGTACTCCAACAACAGAAATACTCGGATAAAGGTGGTTTAACAAGTAAAGAAAAAGCCGCGCACACAAGCAGAGCAAAGCAAAACAAGGAATTCCTTCACCGCTTCCCACGGCAGGCGGGTGTTCAGCCATCCCCCGGACAGCCGGGCGCCATCACACGTAACGGTGGCTCGGGAAGAACAACGCCATCATCACTCCAAACATCCCTCCTTCCTTCTTCCTCCAGCTTTACCCGCTGAGCATGACGCCTTGTGGTATGGAATGTCCCTTTGGTCAGCTGGGGTCAGCTGTCCCAGCCGTGTCCCCTCCCAGCTCCTTGTGGGGTGGGGTGAGGAGCAGAACAGCCACAGCTTTTGGGGGGCTGCCCCTGGGGGTCGATGGGGCCAGTCCTGGTCACACCCATGAGAAGCAGGGCGTTGTGTGCAGAGATTATTCTAGGAACGGGGTTTTGAGCCACATGGTATTCATAGTCCACTGCGCCGTTCTCCACTGCTGCTGAGATTGTTGTGTCCCAGCTATTAAAGTTCTCTGCCAGCATGGATCCTAATTCACAACAGGAGCGTTTTCATGTCACTGCTGGTGAGAGGCTTGAGTAATCTGCTAAATATTAAAACCTCTTTGTTTTATAGTCAAACGAGCAGCCATTGGAGCTGCGCTGTTCAGTACTCAGAGGAACGTTCAAGGAGTTTACAGAGATGTACATCACATGGATGATGTCTTGGACGTGCAGTACAATCCCTACGACAAATCCAGAAGAACGTCAAGCGCTCGTCCTCCAGCACGAGAGAACGTCTCTAATGCCGACCAGGCGCAGGAATGGCTTCGCAGCAGAGGGGCTCACATGGGAGTGGTTAAACACTGGAATGGAAATAATTTCCTTTCCGAAGATGGTGGGAACCATCCTGCACAGCAGAGCAGATTGGGCTCATGGATTTCAGGGTTAGAAAAAGCGGACACGCTCTCACCCAACAACCCTCGTGAAGTCATGGGAATCGTGGGAGGGTTGGTCCTTACCCCACTGGAGAGGGAGCCAGGAGTTCCTGCTTTCCTCCCCTCGTTCAGATGATCCAGAGCATACGGATGATACCTTCCAGCTGGCTGGAGAAGTGCGAGGGCAGCAGCACACACATCTTCGATGTGGTGAACCTTCTTCACCAACGGCTGTAGCAAAGCTGAGCCTGGACGACAAGCTGGGATGACGCCGGCAGAAACCTGCCGTTGGGGAACTCCTCACCTCGAAGAGCCCTGCATCAGCTGAAGGCATCTCATCGTGTCGATATCCGAATCCAGGAGTGCTGCTCAGATCTGCATCCATTTTCACATCAGCCTAAGGTCCCTCACGCCTCTCCGGAGCAGGTCACTGGTGCATGTCTGGGTGACTCCCACCATCACGCACTGACACATTTTAACAGAACGATGAAGAATTACTCCTAATGCCTCCACACCACAAGTCAGCTGCTGCCTTACCCTGCCTGGCCTCGTTCGTCCACAGGGGATGCCTCTGGTCCTGGGGGGATGATGACCAAGCTCTCGGCGTTGACAGGTGACGCCTGCCAGCTCTGTAGCTGATACAACCCCACTTCCTCGAATAACATTCATTTATACTCATAACTGAAAATCTTTTCTGAAATAAGTGGAAGACCACCTTCAGGAGGGTCGGAGTGGACACCCCAAGTAGCATCATGTAGAATAGGACAAAACTGGGGTAAATTTAAGGAAAGGACCAAATCTGGCAACCCACCACCTTGGCAGCCCTAAATGCCTTCTGTGGCTCAGCTGGTGAGTGTTGTAGGATACAGACTCTGCCTGTGCTGGTAGATGCACACAGATAAATTCTCTGACACGGAGGGTGACCGGCATGAAGATGCCTCCGTGCTACAGATGTGCTTGGCCTCCAAGACCTGGTGGCTCCTGCAGCATTGGGAACGGTGTGCCTGGGGACTGCCGGGGAATGCACCAGCTGAAAGGTGTCACAGCCATGGCAGGGAGCCTTCTGACACCTAGATACCGTAAATTATCTTGTTCCAGCACCAGAAACACTCCTGGGTGTGGGTCAGCTCACTGATACAGAGAGACAGAGAGTGAGCGTTGAGTTGGTGCCTCCTCATGAAGAGCCATGGAGGATACCCAACCTAGAAAGGCTCCTGAAAGAGCTGTTTAGATGTTAAAGATTAAAGTCACGTAGGGAAGCAACCGATGGAGTTCGTCCATCAGTAGACGTTTGGGAAGGGAAGGCTGGGTCTGTGCTGGCGTTGGGTGTTGGCGATGCAGAAGACCTGCCCAGAGGACGTTTTGGGATACGAGGAGGGAAGCTCGGCAGGGAATAGCCCTGGATGTGTATCAGGATGGCTCTCTAAGAACTCTCTTTGCTCTGATGGATCCCGCTGTCCTTGGGTGGTGGGGCGTTAGGTAAGAGACACACCCCCGAATACCGCCGTGGTGCTTCCTATTGCGACAGCACGAACGCACCGAAACGCAGCCCGAGGTGCAGAGCCGATGTCTGCAGAGAACCTGTTTCTGTCTGAAGAGAAAGAAAATCCTCTCCCCCTGCCAGCGGAGCATTAGAGGGTTTCTCCAGGCGCTGCCGCCCTCCCCGGCCGCCTTCGCCATCTGTGCCGAGCCGCGCTAAGAGGATTGAGCGTGTCCCGGGCAGTGGCAGAGGAAAGTGGGTTGCTGCTTTGCTTACGAGGCTGTGTCGGTTTTTTTTTGGCGGACGGTGGGGGCCAAACGCTGCAGAAGTCCACCGGAGCCTTGCCGAGACCAGGCGGAGCCAGTGGCTTTACACCAACCTGCTGCCGGAGGGGAGCAGGAGTAGGTGTAGGAGCGCGTGCTGCCAATGCACAGGGAGAACGGCACCAGCACAGAGCGCTTCGATGTGTTTCATCTGGAGTAACCAGAGATATTTTCCAAAATAGCAGCGGAGGACGCCGCCAGGGACCAAGCGTGGATTTTCCGACGCTCGCGCCGTCCCGTGCAGAGGTGGCAGGCGGAGCGCAGCGCGGGTTCTGCAGAGCCCCGCTCCATTCATCCCGGCCCTCAATCGCATTCCTCTGCGCTGAATCACGCTCGGGGTTGCACAGCCAGAAACAGGCAGGAGTTTGTTTGCTTTCTTGTCTTCCAAGCCCTGCCTTCACTGAGAAGGACACGTGTGCCAAGTCCCAACTTTTAAGCCGTGACCGTTTTTAACAAAGCTCTGGGCAAGAGCCTTGCAGCTGCGCTTGCATTTGACTTGGGGGGGAAATACCCTTGTTCCTAATGTGCCTCAAACCCTGCCGAAGGGGTGGGTTTATTTTCTAAGCTGCCCGGCGTGAAAATGTTTCCATTTTTATCTTCTGGAGGTTTCTGTTTATTTGCGTCCTTGTTTAATGCGCATTTTTGGTGAAAAGAGGGTTAGAAATGAACCGGCGTTAGGGCGTTTGCACCGGGACGCACAGCGCTCGCCCGCAGCAGGTCCTGGAGGTTTCTCGTGGGCGGTTATAAGGAAAGTCAAGGCTTGGTCGTGTGCTCAGAGGGGCTTCAAGAGCCCCAAGAGCTTATTTCTGTATTCAGAGTATTCCCCCCCAACTCCTGATGGCCCATGTTGATGTTAATAAGTTTGAAACAGCAACTGCAGGAGGGGACGGCAGGAGGGGACCATCCATGCTTTGAGGAGCCTGTTGTGCACAGCGGGACATGCAAGAGACCAAGAGACCCTTGAGAGACCCAAGAGACCCTCTGCCCTGGGGCACGGGGGCGAGGGCACAGGTTTGGAGGGAGGGTGTGTGCGGGAAAGTGGGGAAGCTGGATATCATCTAGAACGTGGCACCTCTTCTGCACGTTCTGTAAATAAAACTGAACGTGGTGCCTGTTCTGCAGGTTTCTTCGGGATGGTTCAATGCCACCAATTCTCCCATATTTCTGCAGCTGCCCCTGGGCTGTCCCAGGCACCCGAAGAACCCAGGTCTTGCAGTGGGGAGGTGGTGCGGGGGCAGCCGCGTGTCCCAGCACCGTGCCACCCTCCCCAGAGCAGGTCCAGCATCTGGCTGGCTCCAGGAGAGCTCCAGCAGATTGGGGGGCTCCTGCCCACCCCAGGCAGCCCGGGGTCTCTGGGGTCCGTCAGCAGCAGCACAGGAGCATGGAGCCAGCTCGGGCATCTTGGTGTGTACCAGGAGATGAAGTGGAGATGGAGGGAACTGCTGCGGGACCATGGCTTTGCTCTGACTTAGGCTGGGTCTAAGGTGATGGGACTGATGACCCCGGGAGGTGATGGCACTAAGGATGCCAGGAGGTGATGGCACTAATGATCCCTAATTCCTGATTCCCTAATGATCAGCTGCTCATGGGAACAGTGCTGGAGCTAACCCCCACCACCAGGTCTGAGCTGGCTCTACATCTTTGACACGGGCAAGCTGTGGTCCAGGTGATGCCCCAGGGACCACAGAGTGAGAGCAGTGTCTGAGCAGGGTCTGTCGGGTTGGGGTGCACCGACGGCTTTATTCTACAAGTCACTTGTATGAGAAATGTTGCTTCTTGGCAGTTTATTGGTATTTTTCAAATCTATTTGTCAGATGCCCAGGGTTCAGCTTTACAATGAGCTGTCTCTAACAGCAAAGCCAGCTTGAAACTTTCCTTTCCCTGTGCCAGCATTCCCTGTCCCAGCAGTTCTTCTGTTCCTGCCGTTTTTGAGGGGCCAGGGTGCAAATCAGAGCCCTAAGATCATCCTGCTTAAAACCAGCATTTGGGCAGGTTTGCGTAACAGCAGACCAGAACTCTCGAGAGTCAGGGGTTGTTTAGAACCATGAATTCTGTGCTTAGGCTTATCCTGTAGGAATATTTCATCCGTCACCATTAAAGATCTCATGTGCAAGGTCAGCGTGGGGTTTTTTCTTGACGATATCCTCGCGCCACGTGGGTGTTTCTGTCCTTTGTCACTTTGCTCATGAGAGCTCGCTGTGGTGTGTTGGTGGTGGTTTTCGATTCCCAGAGATGTTTTCATTGTGCAGATACCATTGAGATGACTGGAGAGATGTACTACAAGGATTTGCATTTGTTTTGGCAAGATCTGATTTCATTTGATGTCTGTTTAGTCCTTAAGAAACGTGGTGCTGACGATGGGTTTGGCAAGGCTGAAAGCTAGAAGACAGAATTCTGGCAAAATTCATTTTACCGTAATTTCTTTGAGCAACTGGTGAAATTATTATTCTTGCAGAGTCCAGGATGGGAAATATTTATTGCTTCCCTGCTGAATTTCATAGCCATGCTGCCTCCTCTCAATGTAGTCTGGGACCTGCTCTAGGATGGAAAGAAGCTCACGTAAGCGCAGGCGGGGCGTGCACGCTCCTCCTTCGGGATGCGATCCAGCGTCACGCTTAGTTCTCTGCAGTTAATAATTCCTGCTACTGTGCTGTAGCACTTGGTTGGCACCCGAATACAACTCCTGGTGCCGTAAACAGTGGATAAGCTTAGCTTTTCTGTAGCGTTTTAATCCTAACCAAACTACAGAACCGTGCGTTTCTACATCCTTCTATAGCCGATTGAGTGCGTCCATTTCAGAGACTGGGAAAACCGACACTTTTTTAGACGTTCAAGACTATCCGACAAGATGTTGATGAATTTCAAATGCGAGCTGTTGCCTGTATCTTGGCTGTCACTTGCAGAAAGGATTGCTTCTCGCACCCCATCACAATCCATGTGGCAGATTCCCGTGCAGATGCTGCAGGTTCCAAAGCGCTGCCTGCTCTGCGCTTTGCATCAGTGCCGTCCGCACCGCCGACCTGCGGGCATTCGATGGGGTGGAAGGTGCGTGATGCTGTGAGTGCCCAGTAATTCGATTGCAGAGAAATTAATACTAAAGATGCTTCTGCGTGTGCATCTGTAATACTTTCCCTCCTCTCATTATCCGAGCCTCGAGGGCTAATCAAAGCCACATGCAGGACATCTGGATCCAGGGTCGGTTTATATGGCACCTGGCCCTTATTAATAGTAATAAGGAAATGGCACTTTGGGATTTCTTGACCTCACATGAAATTCATTTCACTGGGCAAAGGTTGCTAACAGATGGCAGCAATTTGGGGCTCATTTCATCATCTGTTACACAGACTTTATCGCTCCGCTTTGGCCCTTTCCTTTGTCAGGAGCTATCCCTTTTTTCACCTCCTCTCTTTATAAGGGTTGTCTTTTTCAAAGGGAGTCCTGAAACATCTTGTTAAAGCATGTTATGTGCAGCACAAGGGTTTAGGTATGGCCCGATACAACAAAATAATCCCTTCGAGCATAAATCACTCTTTTACTAACTGTGTTGTAAACTTTTATCTTTTTGAAGTTGGTAGTTTCTTCTGGGTTATTGGCCTCTCTCCAATTTGTTCTTTATTTCCCCAGCCCACAAATACACTTTTGCTCTCTGACTTGGAGCAAATGAAAGAGCCATGAGAAGACGCAGCCCCCTAATTGCCGGCACAACGCGCCATCTCAAACCCGCGTTCGTGTCACTCAAGTCTAATTTAATAAAGTCCCCCAGGGTGCTGCACACCGGCCAGCCTGGCTTTGAAGAGTCCATAGCACCTAGAGAAAGGATTTGCATTTCGGTATCTACCTCGCCATGGTCCCGTTGGTGTTGGTTGTGTTCTTGAAAAGCATCCCGAGAAGAGATGTTTGCTCCGCTTGGCCGTCAGTTGGCTGGAGGGCGACTGGGCATCCTCCCTGCTGGCCATGGAGCCAGTTGCCAACTGGGATGATGTGTGATGCTCCTGAAAACCTTGGAGCTGCATGTTTGGCTGAGGCTTTGAGCAACCTGGGCTAGTGGGAGGTGTCCCTGCCCATGGCAGGGCAGTGGAACGAGATTGTCTTTAGGTTGCCTTCCAACACAAACCATTCCATGATTCTATGATTGCTTTACTTTTTTTCTTTTTCTCTTTTTTGTGGTTGTGGATGATTTGAAGCATGCTAGAAGTAAGATAAGAAACCTAGAAGATACAGATGCGGTGCTGTTTACTATTAAAGAACCATTATGAGTTCAAGACCTTGGAGATGACGAGGTTCAATATTTGCTTACTCTGGGATGTTATGTTAGCCATTATGGTGATAGCTTCCTCTTGTAGGGTGATGGCTACTGCACTGCGACAACACGTATTTACAACCTCGCTATCAAAAAAAGCAAAATCCTTCACGTAGTCAAACACCGGTGTAAATATTACACTGCACTGCAGAAATGAAAAAAAGAACATCATACCTGGAATCAATTTATCCTTAGGGCTAGATCAAAATAGTCTTACCTAAGCGCCTGGCTGTATGAAATATCTGTTCCAGCTGCAGGTTGGGCCTTTCATGATGCTTTCAGACTGAAACCTCTCGGGGGTTTTATTTATCAAAGCGAAATGGAAGTTGTTCTAACTACTGAAGCCGTCATGTAATCCAAATTGGGTTTAGAGAGAAATGCTTGTATGGTATTTGTGATTTCGTCTGACTACTGTAAATATCCCCCCAATGTTGCAAGCCTAAAGCAGATGTCCTTAAATCCAAAAGCATTAAAACAGCAGAGAAATAGAAAATCTCGGTATTTTAGGAAAAACTCTGCTAACATGAAAATTCATTTTCTTTTTTCCGAACCTTACTCTGTTGAATGCAGAAAATGCAGAATTCCAGGAGATCTACATCTTGTAAGCTGGGTCATGCCGTTATGAAAGCTCTTGGCACTCGTGCATGTACAAGCAGTGGAACATTGCCACGCATCCTGACGGCGGGTACGCCCTGTCTCTGCGTGGTCGGGGCGGTCGGGGCAGCCTTGGTCAGTGCTGCCCTCCTGGTGAGGTGGAATTGCCCAATTCTTAGCTCCAGTTATTTCCGTCAAAGATTTCTGCAGGCTTTCGCATCCATTGATGTCTGGCCTCAGGCGTTGGCTTTGGCTCTTTGATCTGGATGCTGATGGTCAGGTTCACCCCAGCCCAGCCTGTATCTTCCCATCTCTCTTTGCCCATCCCTCTTCCTCGGTGTAGGAGACGGGACACCTCCAGTCCCCAATCTCCCACTGCTGATACTGGCTGAGATCAAGAACTTCATTGTCTTGATATCAAAGATATCAAGAATCTTCACCGTCAGTTTCACCATCTTGGTATCAAGGATTTCAAGAATCTTCACCATCAGTTTCAGATCCAAAGTCTTACTTTCATTGTCAAGAACGGTTGCAGACATCATCTGTGACATTAGGAGACATCAGGAGGTATCATCATCGTCTCTGGTCACAGGAGGAGCCTTTGGCAAAGGCCATCAGGAGGCACCAGGCAGCTCTGAGCCCCACCACGTCCAGCCTCCCAACCAGGGAAGCCGTTGCCAAAGCTCTTGATGTCTTTATAGCACTTGGTGTGATTAGAGGAGGTCATCCTTGATATCTGGAATATCATTCCAGCTCTGTAGGACCCCACGAAACAGCAGATGACTGATGATGATTAGAAGAATTCATGAGTTTTGGAGACTCCATTGATTGTGGCCATGGTCATCGACCAAGGCAGCATGGGGGGATGATGTAGAACATCGGGGCTGCAAGCACTGGGTTTCCCTAGAAAAGAGTAATAATGGAAAAGTCACCTTTGAGGAGTTGCTGTGCTGCCTGCCGCAGACCCCGCGGCCGTCGGCTCAGCCACAGCAGGTCTCGCACATCGTCAGCAACTGCTGCTCTGCCCGCAGGGAAAAACCCAAACTCCAGCAGAGCTCACCCGCCCGTGTCACCCGCAGTGGCGCGTGCTGCTCGCTGACACCTCTGGGGATGTGACGCTGATTTTGTGACCCATCTGAGAGTGAGGGAGGATGAGATGGAAGAAAATTCCCTGCTCTGCCCGCGGCGTCAGGCACGTTGCCTGTGCCTCCCCTGCCCGTCGGTGTGCCAGTCTCAGGATCCTTCTTCTCCCAAGTGATGCTTCTTACGTGCACCTGTTGCAGAACAGCGGATGCTTGTTGCTGTGGGTAGGAGCTAATGACCATTCTTATTCCCCGTGGTTTTTTCATTCAAAGAAAGAGAGCTGCTTTGCTGATGCTTGACCCAAGGAGACGCAAAAAAAAAAAAAAGCTTTTGTCTCAGGTTCCGGATGGTCGTACTCGCTTTTTTAATTATTGCCCTCCAGCCCAGGGTGTGCCCTGTTCTTACTTTCTTCTGTAGGTTCCTGGAAAATTCAAGGAACAGCTCGTGTTACCATCACAGGGAGCAGCATCTGTGGGGACTTGTCCACTCTCCATCTGCAGGAGATGTCCCACCAGGAGCACACCACTTGCGTTTGACCCCAGCCACCGGTGTGTGTTCTGTGGGGGGGACACGAGGCGGTACCCCAGCACGCACATCGTGCTCAGTGCCATCAGCTAAATAACCAACCTGGGGGTTTTCCATCACAAAACACAGTCCAGAGAGGGTGGAGGGGCACTGGACGGGCTGTTCCTTGTGCCTGGCTCTCGCAGTGCCACGGCTGAGTCTTTCAGATTGTCCCCCTTCCCTCTGGGGCTGTTTGCAGCCCATGGGAAGACCACAGCATCACATCAGAGCGCTCGTGATGCGTCACGCCCTGCGTCCGTGTGTTGTTAATTAGCTCCTGAGCCACTCCTTCCGAAGATCAAAGGGGCTTCTCCAGGACACGAGGAGCTGGCTTTAAAAACATGCCTCCAGCAGCTGTACGGCAATGGAGCAACTCCTGCCTCCTGCGAAACGTGCGATCCTTGGGCTGCGTCTCCAGCAAACTTGGGGAGAGTGGTTCTTCCATCTCCAATTCATGGAGCAGCTGATGCTTCCTCCTGTCCATCCAGGGTGGTTTCTGCTGCCTCAGGTTTCTCTAGTCAATCTTTCACCTTTTACTAAAGGTCTAAGCCCAGTTGACTTTTTGTTGGTCCAGCAAAGCGCATTGATGGATTCACGCTGCCCCACACCCAGAAGAAAGGAGCTGGTGCTTGTCCTGCCATCGCAGGGGCTGTTGGGCCGGCGTGAACCCCACGAGCATCCTTCCCCTTGCTCATTGTCCAAGCCAAGATGGTAGGTACCATCCTCGCCTCTTCTGCGCTGGCCGAGCCTCCGAGCATCCCCGGTACTGCCGGGCAGGGGGGAGGAGAAGGAGGAGTGAGTTTCTAGGTGGCTTCCCTGCCTCCTGCCTGTGTCATCTCCTGATGCTCCCCTGCGTTGTGTGCGGACCGTTCCCTGCGGAGGCACACGCCGAGGAGGAACCTCACGCGCAGAGCGGCTCGTGGGGTTGTTCATTAGCAGAGTATCTGCAGCATCCTCGCGCGGCACGCCCCGCGGACAGCTGATCTGCATTTGTTACTGCTGCTTTTAGGAGCCGAGTATGTTAAAAAAGGATGACAAATCCTGGAGAATTTTATAGGTAACACTTCAGGAAAGTAGAGAAAGTTGCTAAGTAACCAGCTGCTGCTTCTCTATGAAAATGTATAAGGCCGTGGCTTGGAAATGATGAAGGGCACTATGAGCCTTCCATTTTCTGCATGGATATATTTATCCAAAAAAACTACAAATTTCATCATAGCACGGCAATTTTTCTCAGTCCCAAAATAAATATTTATTTGCAATCACAGTCTTCCTGAAATGGGTTTAAAAAGTGTACTTTGATCGGTTTCTGCAGGAATTCATGGAGTTACCTGAGCCCTGAGATCCGCTCTCCTTAAACCATGTTCCTCGTCGCATTGCGTCCTTCTCACCAAACACTCATTTAATCCTTTTAATCATCATTTAATCTATTTTAACCACTCTACAGTTATTCAGAGAAAATGTTTAGCTACAGAAGTCAAACCACATACATTTTTTATTATTCAGTGGCTAGATTTAAGTTTATTGAGAGTAAAATACGCGTTTCTGTGTCCTCGTTAAGGCTGGATTTATTGTGGCCAGCCAAAGACACATCTTCCCAATAACCTTTCTTTGGCTTCAGCAGCACTACACAGCACCTGGACACGGGGAGGCTTATGCTGGGTCATTTTTGGTCGTGGCCACTGTCTTCAGAAAAGTCATGTTTTCTGGGAGAGTTTGTGGCCAGAGAGGTTTCCTGAGGTTTTTGTGGCGTGTAAGGTCCGCGTTTGACACTGGTCTTTCAGGAGGAGCATCGGGAGATGGACAGTAGAGAGAAAAGGGATAAATCCCTCTCTAGGAACGAGACAGAAGACAAGGAGCCTGGAAAAGAGCTCTGTGCCCTCGGCTGCCGCAGTGTCCGGATGCTGGGGGGTCTCTGGCATGGAGCTCCTTGGTGGGGAGCAGTTCTTGGTCCTGCTCATGAGCCTTCAGAGCAAGTCCCAACACCGGACCGCAGGAGCATCACCCACAGTGTCCATGGGATGATCCGGGTGTTGGCCCCTTGAGGCACTGCGGGACAAGGAGCTCAGGACTGATCCTCAGCATCTGGCATTTTCTAGGACCTTTATTCCCTCGTGTGGGATTTGTAGTTTGGTCTGGGTGAAGCCCGTTCCTCTCCATGCCTTGGAGAGGTGCAGGTTGGTCGTGGCTGTGTTCTCATCGCCGGGATAAGAGCACCCAGAGCATCACTGATACATTTGAACTGGAAGAGGGGAATAATATTTTGCCATCTGTTCTCATTTCCACAACCACTATCTGGACCCAGAACATGACTCTCTGAGGAATGAGGTCTTTAGTCCATTGACGAGTGGTTTTCATCTCTCTTTTGATTTTTGGTACATAAAGTTTTTCAAAGAAGAGTGGATGAAAAGCACAAACTTTGTGTGCTTTGAGGGACCACCGGAGGAGCACATGGTTTCTCTTAGTCACTGTTCGTGGCCTCTCCCAAAGTCATCTCCAGACGCTGATATCAGTGACTGTGCTTCGGTTACACGAGGCAGGGTGGAGACTCCAGGACTGCTCCACCAGCGTTCTCTTCTTGCTGCTTTGATGGCATAAATCTTCCCGTAAAGCCCCGAAAGGTGAGACTGCAGAACTGTTTACAGATTCCACTCGGGACAGCCACCCAAAGCGGGGGGTCACTGCTCAATATTTCACGTCTTGACTTTTGGAGCCCAGGTAGGCATAGCAACCTTCCCGGTGCAGCTCCAGAGAGCCTCTGCAGAGTGTCAGTGTTGGCGGTTGCCGACCGAGCGCTGCTCGCTCTCGTGAATAATGCATTATTTTTTCACATTCCAGGCAGCTCCCCGTCCCTGCCCTGCACGCGGCGTGTTGCAGAGCCTTCCTGCGCTCCGTGCTCCTCCTGGCCCCGGTGCCTCCGTTCCAGGGCCAATGCCGGATCGTACATGCGTGGCTGCAGCCTCTTATTTCTAAACGAATCGTGCCCGTTCCAGCCATTGCCGTGGCACAACTGCGCTGTTCTGGCAGCGGATGAGGCTGCAGCAACACCTGCGTTGGCAGCATTCGTCACCAACGCACGACTTCCCCAGCACAGTCTCCAGCGTCCTTGAGGACTGCATAAAATATTGGGAGAGTGTTCCAGGAAATGATGGAAGCCATGAAGAATTTAAATATTTTCCCGAGTTTTCTGTCCTCGCCCACATTCTGTCTTCATTGGCTTCCTCTCCTTTTTGCCAACAAACTCAAACCTTGAGCCACGGTTTTTAAGGTCCTGCAAAAAAACCTGGAGCGCTCTGTTGCTTTTACGATTCCTCTCCAGCATGACAGACATGGGTTTAAACAACAAACGACCTTGTAAATCCATCGAGTGTTTTCTCCCTTTTCAGCATCTGAAGCCGTACCGTTAATTAATGATTAATTCTCAGACACGGTTGGTAATTGTTTCCATCACCACCCCGCATCAGTCTCCCCTCGGGACGCCTCTACACCTTTTTCCCCTGCATGCGTCACTCAAGTCTCCAGGGCTCAATTTGGCACCAGAATTACCGTTCTCCTCCTTCCCCCGATGGCCCCTGTGGGTCCCGTAACGCGCAGCAGCTACACAGCCCTCCCTGCACGTGACGATCCCCGGTGCAGACTGCTCACGGTCCTTCCTCCGCCCTCACCAGCTGGCTCTGAAGATCTCCTCTGGATGGTTCTCCCGTTGCTGGAAGGGATCTCTGGAGGTCCCCAGTCCAGCCTCCTGCCCAGAGCGGGTCCAGCTGGAGCAGGTTTCTCTAACGCACCCCAGGAGGTGGTTGGCCTTTGCTGTTGGCTCCTCTTCCATGGGGCTTGGCACCTTCCGCGATGAGGATGGGCAGGAGCAATGCGTCAGGGAGGCTGGGAGCCCAGCGTTGGACTTCTTCCCCTACACAACTTCATTCCTTGGCTCAAGTAGTGGGTAATGTATAAAATAAGTGCAGCATAACAGATAGTGCGGGAGGAACGGCATTCTCATGGTGGGGCACCTTGCGTGCATCAAGAGGAACACGCCTTCCCGGAGAGATGTGTTGCTCTTAAATCTGGAGCATCTCACGCTGTTGTCAGGACTGGTCGGATAAAGTCTGATCCAAACCATGAAGCAAATGGAGGTGTTTGTTTGGTCTCAATTTTTTTTTTTCACTTGAGGAGTCTCCTTTCTGGATGGCTTCCTTCAAACTCGGTTGGATAACACAAGAGTTGCAAGCTCAGAGAAATCAGATTTTTCAGTGAGTGCATGTTGCTGTAAGAAACTCTTTTCTCTTTTGGAAGTAACAGTATTCTGTTAATGCACTTTTGTCATTTATCATTTCCATGAAGCGGGTGTTTTTTCCTCAGAGCAGCCTTTTTTAAGTGACTGAAACATTTCAATTCCTTGGGAAGACCGATGTTCCCTTACTGCTGTTTTTTACGCACTCCGGCATGTTTGGACTGTCTAAGTGCATAAAAACATTGGTTTGGTTGTTTTTTTTCAAGTCCCCAAGGCTAGGAATTTGACTTTTCAGTGAGTATGTTTATGTTCAGAAGACATTGACATTTGCATGGGAAAGGTTCTCAAATATTCAGAAACGTCAAAATTCTGTTGCACGCCTGGATTTCGTGGCACTCGCAGGTTGATGTGCTACGCCTGTGCCCAAAGCTCAGACCATGGGCGATACGAGACACAGAAAACGTGGGTCCTGGGCTCCTGAAGTGGCCATTTGACCAGCGAGTCTGACATCCCTTTGTCACAGGACATCTCACCTGGTTAATTCAGGTTTTGAATCCAGTGAAGTCCCATTGTTGAGCCAGAAATGTCTCTGACGTTATTGCAAAGGGCCCGTTGGCTTGCAAGGCCAGTTGTTGCGTCACGCGTTGTTGAAGACCATGGTGTCTCCATTCCAGGATGTGTGTGTCTGGCTTCATTTCACCTTTCCTCGCTGGATCAAACGTCTCTGCTGTTCTGTATTTCCATCCTGTGGATGTGTCTACCGACTTAGATAAAGTCAACTCTTAATTCTCTTTGGGCTGCCCTAGGAAGGGAGATGTCTCCTGCTCTTTTCCAGCCTTTAACTGATGCCTCTGGCTTGTTTTCTCGTGAGCACCTTCTCATCCTCACTCTCTTTTACAACATGGTCTCTCAAAGTCTTTAGCTCAGATATTCCCGTATTGTCACCTTTCATGCCCGTGGCACCGACTGGCTCCGTTCTCTTTGCCTCAGCAGCCAACTGGAAGGTCCCGTTAGTGGCCATCAGTTCCAATCCTTTAATTTTTTGTTGTTATGATCTCCTGTCAGCTTTTTCTATGATTTTGCCTGTTTTTAATGTGAGGCTAACAGTCCTTAGCCACCCAATCGTTCTGCCTTTCCTTTTTTAATGTTATCCAGGAAAATGCTAATATACCATCTGGAATTTCCCTGTTACTTGAAGATTTATCAAAAATGGATATCCACAGGCCAAAAAACTCTTCAAGCAACTCTTCAAGGACTCTTGGGTTGCAGTTATCCAGCCTGCTGCCTTTCAAAATGAGAATCTTCAGAGAACGGTGTGCTGAATGCTGAAATGCTGGGCTGGAATCAACTCGTGAAATCTGGTCCCAGCACAACAGCAAGTTTCCCAACATGAATTATTTCATCTTTGTTCACCATCCCAAAGTCCAGGTGTAAGCTGGACATGGCATGCTTTGCAGAAGAAAACTCTCCTTTCCAACCTTTCTGAACACTCGCAGCATTCCTAGGGGACCTCTTGCAAACCCAACTTGAATTTAAATCCTCCAAACCCACAAACTTCACTGGAGGTGCTCACAGAAGAGCTCGTCCTGCTCCCTCCTTTGCTGCGACATGCAAATCCATTTGCGCTCTTCCTCCGTGTCAGTTATCGCATGGACCCATTGCATTCGAGATCCCGGAGTTCTGGGTTAACCATATATCTACAGGAAAAACACTCCAGCAGATGTGCCGCCACCCACACCCATCTCTCTCTCTTTACCTTCCTCACCTTTCCTAAAGGGGAAGAACTTGGATTTTGAGACACCAAGTGCGCAGTGATCGCAGCATTGGTGCCATTGGTTTCTCCCGTCGTGTTAACCGCGATTTCGGGGGTTTTGCTTCTTCTTTGCACTGATACTTTTGGATACCCAAAGGACTTTTTGTATTTTGATACCTGAGTTTTCACAACACCATTGTCCTGAGGTAGCAATAATATTTTTACTGTTGCTAAGGTGGAAAGCAGGGTTTGTGTCTCCCCCCTTTTCTCCATTTCCCGTTCAAATTCCCCTTCCCGGAGCAGGGCTGAGCGGATGGGGCGCGTTGTTCCGTGTGCTGCTCCGCAGGGTGTCTGGTTGGTACTTTGGGTGTTAGAATAGAGGTGAGGATGTACTAACGGCAACACCTTCAGAGCGTGCCCTGGGGCTGCGTGCGTGACCTGGTAACTAGTCCTTACCTTGGAATTAGTAATAGTGACTGGTCCTTGCCTGGTTGCTGGTTGCCATCCGGTGGCATCTGTTTGCCCAGGCATCAGGAGCCCGTGCGCTGTGTGCGTGAGCATCCCTCTTCTTCTGAGCCTGCAGTTCACGTGTGACATTCTACTCGGTGTGAGTGATTCATCCCAACCTCTCTGCCATCAGGAAGTTTCATTAGAGCGCAGTTATTTTTGTGCACGTAATTACAATATTAAATAGACGAATCCCTGAGGAATTCCTCTGGCATCCTCCAGCCTGCAGGTTGTCTTTCACCAGAGCCCATTTTCTTCTCCTTTTTACGGCGACGCAGAGCCACAAATCACAGCACTGCCTCGCTGGGGCAGGGAACAGCCCCACATACTGGGTTTGTCTCCTGCAGCCTGTTCCGCACGGTGCCTGGGGCGGATTCCTCAGTGGCTCATTTTCTGAGCATCACCTAACGACTGTGTTCTGGCTTGAAGATTTCACGCTCCCGTCTCATGGACACGAGTCGACAATCCATCTTTTCAGCTTCTCGCACACTTGTTTCCCGTATCAGTCTCTTTGTTTTGTCTTTGGCGACGGTTATCATCGCATCAGGCGACCCGCAACCCTGTGCCCTTCGGATACGGTGGTTCCTGGGCTTGCAGCCGTGGAAGCTTTGGGAGGTGTTTTTTTTCTGGTGGGGGAAAAGGGAGCACAGCTCATCCAGCATCACAGAGCTGGTTCTTTGTTGTCAGTCTCTGTCATGCATTCAGCAGAGCGATGGGTCGTGCCCAACTCTCTGGCAAGCCGCATGCCCTTGCCTGCTGAGCAACTCATGTGCAAACTTGTTTACAGGCTGGCTTCTGAGCGTCGCGCTCTGATTTCCAAGGAAGAATTGCATCAGTGACTTTAAGAGCTGGGTCTTTTGAGGGGCCCACTGGTTCTGGTCCTTATCCCACGAGAAGGAGCTTATGGGACCCACTGGTTCTGGTCCTTATCCCATGACCAGGAGCTTGTGGGACCCACTGGTTCTCGTCCTTATCCCACGAGCAGGAGCTTATGGGACCCACTGGTTCTGGTCCTGATCCCATGAGCAGGAGCTTATGGGACCCACTGGTTCTGGTCCTTATCCCATGAGCAGGAGCTTATGGGACACACTGGTTCTGGTCCTTCTCCCATGAGCAGGAGCTTATGGGACCCACTGATTCTGGTCCTGATCCCATAAGCTCCATAACTGGGTGGCTTCCAGCATCCCAGTCCCTGTGTCCTGCCCAAGAACCACCCAAGTCAACGCTCGCTCTAACCAAGAGCAGTTCTGCTTGGGTGGAGGGAGAAAGAACCCGGTCTTGGGAAGCCAGGTGTCAGGGCTGGTGCTGTGCTGGGACACACTGGTTGCTGTAGCCTCTGGGTTTGTCCCCTCCAGCTGCTCGGTGGTGACATGGCGCACTGGGGCGCTTGGGTGGGTCCATGGCCACTTGCCCATGGGTAGCCCCGGAGACACTTTGACCAGGCTGCGTGTCCATGGGGGGATCGGCGCGGAGCCGGCGTGCTCCCAACAGCCCCTTCCATGGGGCACGAGTTCCCAGCACAAGCTGTCGGTGTTTGGTAGGGGCAGAGGATGCTCTCCCGCGTCTGAACGGCGGCGACGGCTGCGCTCCCATGCCTCTGCTGCCATGGTCCAGCCATGCGGAAATGCAAATTACGGATCGCCTTCTCGCTTCTGGCAGAGCAGCCCTGCCGTGGCAGCCAGGGTGAGCTTTTCCAGCTGGATTTTCATCAATAGGGACATTGGACCTGAGGCACTTCACGTTTCCCCATCTGCAAAACAGAG
>NW_010130401.1:11786-76760 GCF_000699245.1 Pterocles gutturalis | reverse complement strand
CCGAGCCAAGGGCTAACCCACCACATTTTGGCTCACTAAAAAATAACTGGTGCCCACTCTCTGTAGCTTTCAAATTATTTCCTGGCTCAAGCAAGTTGCTGCTTGTATTTTAAAGCTCTACTAGACCCTGGCACACATACTTCTACTTTGAAATTCTTAGTGAAAACATTTTATTGTGAGACAGAACATTTTGTCTGTCCTACTAAACAACCAAAGTTACAGAAAGATTGTTTTCTCTGTTTCTTTGTGAGACAAATCACAGAATGGCAATATTGACCTGAGTGGTATGATTAATTTTGTAAGGGTGGGCAAAAAAGGAAGTGGTATACCCCATAAGAAGTATGTTTCCTCTCGGTTCAGGAAGAGGGAAGAGTCCAGCCTATTCAATGTCATCATAGGAGGTCTGAGAAGAAAATGAGGATGGACAAGGCTTTCATTATATTGATGCAGTGAGCAGCTATGTAAGATTCAAGTTCAGTTAATAGTGAATAATTTACTGAGAATCTAGAGGGAGAAAATTAATTGGGGAAACAGCTATTACAGTTAATATTTGAATTAATCGGAAGTTTGAGTAAAATAAATAAGGATAATGGACTTCAAAAACCTTAAGAGTCTCTTGAAAAGAAAATCTAAGTTGGAGTAAGCAAGCTCAGATAGAGATGCTGGAGATAGTAGAGGTAGGCAGACAGTGCCATGAAGCAGGGCTAATATAGGACCAGGAACTAGGAGCGACAGCATCATCAGGGGCATTGATGAAGGCAACATCTCCCAGCTGCTGGTTCTTACTGAATTCCAGGTTCTGCAACTGCCAAGAGCTGCTATCTTGCATAAAAGATGGTTGTAACTGATAATATGATTGACAGCATCTGTCTCTTTGAGAGGCAACATTTCTGAGACTTAGCCTTAACCTTTGGGAAAACAAAATGCAATCCAGTTGGCTATGCTACTCTTGACACTGTCCCAATCAAAACATCAAGTGCAAAGAGCTGAAAAAGTTCAAACAATTAAGAACTTGCTAATCTAAGTGACTTGGTTTGCTAGAAGTTAAATCTTTTGCTGTTTCTGCTATCATCAATGCCATGAGACATTTTTCATCTTTGCATGTACACTTCAAAATCTGTCTTGCCTTTTCTTAGTCTGAAAAAGCACTGTAGTATATTTAGTAGCTTAGTCAAAGAATATATCCTAGTAAGTACAGAAACACAGTAAGCTACATTTCCACTAATGTGAGTGACATATAGTTAAAAAAAAAATAAAATGTTATCAAATGCACGAAGACAAGTTATATATATGTGAGGGAAACAGAGGAAGCAAAATTAGAGATCTTTCTGGCTGAGCCAGGAGCTCTTTAATGATCTGAAAGCAGAAAAGGAAACATAGAAACATATGATAATGAGCACATATCACTGAGGATAAGGGAGTAGTTTATGTCCGTATGAAAAGGGATCAAAAAGACCAGTCTGCTAAAAAAAAAAAGGCTTATTAGAATGAGGAAGAGAAGGCAACAGAATAGGTCAATAACTATACTTGAATGATGAAAACAAAAGAATGTAAAAGGGAACGGAGACCAAATTACAGATTATAAGACAGAAGGGTAAACTATTCATTGCTTTTTTCCTAAATCCTTCCATGAAAGACAAATTTTGAAGACTGACTTAGAATTAATTTAACAAGGGTATTAAAATGTACTGATGAAGAATACATGCTAAAAGAAGATGCAGATCTATCAGATGTGAGCATTGGAGCAGAGACTGAAAATATTAACTAGAGCTTTTAGGAGATTAGCCATTGGAATTCTGAATATTAGTAAGTATTTATCAAGGACCTATAGAAGAAGGGAAAAAAAAGCCCAACAAAAACCTCTCAGGGCTAACGGAGAACGACCTAGTCAAATTAATAACTTTAGAGATAAGTATTAAACATCATATCTGAGTTCCTAGAAGAGAAGATAGTAAAACACCCTACATGCACGTGTCAAAAAGAAATAATGTCAGGCCAGTCTACTTTCCTTCTTTGACAAGCTAACTGGATAAAGGGGAAGTTGTAGATATGATATTTCCTGACTTTTAATTAAATCTCCTGACATTATTCCACATAATATTCTCATAAATAAGATAAGGCAGGAGATGTAACCACCATCAACAACCAGTTGCGAAATTGCACTCAGTGAACAATTATAAATTATTTGCTGTCAAACTGGAAGAGGATTTCAAGTGGGACTTGACTGGGGACTGCAAGGGATGAGATCTACAAAGCATTTTCATTAGTTCCACTAGCAATGGCAAAGACATGACCAAATGTGATTGTTAGACTAAGTGCAGAGGGGTTCTAAGCACACTGGAGGCTGGAATTAAAAAAAAATATTTTTAAACTAGGGGTTGAAATTTGAGCAGCTGGCTGGAATTCAGCAGAGGCAAGTGCAAAGTGTTATACTGGAAAACAGCAATCAAACACATGGTTATAACACTTGGAGTAAAAACATAAGCAGCAGCTGAGCAGATAAAGATGCAATAATTGTGCTCAATTCAGCACCAGTGAGCTCCAAGTAATGCAGTGTCCTCTTTTCACAGCAACATTTTAAGGAAGATGGAGATAAAATGAAGACAATTGCAGGGAACAGTAAAAGGGATTAGAAAAAGAGTAGAAAACATAACCTACAAGCAAAGGTTCAAGCAATAGAATTTGATTAGTTTAAAGAGGAGAAGACACAGTAATATTCCTCCAACATGCCCAAATGTGTCATAAACAAAAGGGTGATCTGCTTTGCTCAGTGGCCACTGTGGGGTAGAGAAGAAACGAATCTAATTTGCCAAAAATACTATCAAAGCTGCATAGCCAGGAACTTTTCAATTGTTCATTTGAAAAAAATCAGGGATATAACTGAATTTATTTAGAAACTTTTAAGAACAGATATATCGCTGCTCCAGCTTGTTTAGGTGTATTTGATCCTTCCAGAGCTCAGAGACTGGACTAAATTACTCAACTTTTCTTCTTGATGTCATCTATTTAAATCCATCATTTGATATTGACCACTGCAGATGAATCAAGTATGAGCAAGTAATACATGCTGCTTTTCATATAAGAGATTTCTAAACTAATAACTACCGATGAAGCCACCTCAAGCTCTCACTTTATTTGAATCACTGGGATGAATCCATTATAGCTGGAGATGCCAACTAAGTAGCTGCGGACTGTCAAATATTTAAGTAACAAGTAGATACTTAAACAACTGGGCAATTAATGACTGGAAGGAATATAATGGTAACTTTGTCTTTGAAAACCTCTGCTGACAAGGCTGATATTGGAGGAATCAGTACAATATTGAATGGACTGTGAAACCCATCACATCAAACTATGAAGAAGCTGCAGATTTCATCTTCGACATTACCTGAGCTCCTGAGACAACTGGGACAACAATTTTATCACAAAGAAGGTCTGTTACCAAGTTGAATCAGCCTGCCCCATATGCTTCACATCACTTCTGAATAACGAGGGTTCTGCTTTGATGCCCGCACAGTCTGGACAAGCTGACACCTTCAGCACTATACTGATTACTCTTAACTATTATGTGGACAACCAGCCCAAGAATCAGGCTTTATTTTTTTTCACATAAGCACACAGTATACCTTAACAGGGGAAAGTTTCCTGTTGATCCAGAACCAGATTCAGAACAACCACCTCAAAGTAAAAAACTGTGACTCCCATGAGTTTCACTACACATGTAACATTTATGCAAGTATAAATATAGTTTCATTCACCAGAGAAAAACGAAGCTTAAACAAAGTAAGGCATGCTGGTAGTTTCAACAGGAAACTGAAATAAAAAGCTCTAAAAGACCACCAAAAGATATAAAATCTGAAAAATAACTGAAGTACTCAAATTTATGCAGAAGTGGATTTAGTACAGCTACAAGCAAAAGGTCATCACTGCTCCCAGGGAAATCACCAGAGACATTTCTTTTAATATAAATAAAGTGGGATTTCATTTTTAAATTATGTCCTTCTGAAGATATATTGCTATTCTTTGAGGAGTGCTTGCATAAAGAGTGTTACCCTGGTTCAAAATTTGCATTGTTACCACAATCAGCCCTGCAATAGCTAGACAATCCACACACCCGTAAGTGCTGAAGAACACCTATAACTTTCACAGGAAGAACTGAGTTAACCTGTTACTGTGCTGGAGTGAAAAAAAAATATAAAGAGCTCTATGATTTCTCATATGGCTTTTTGAAACAGACAAACAGGGGATCAGAATATCAACACATGTGACCTTATTGTCTTTTTATTTCTTTTCTACTAAAAAGTATTAGTTTTCTCAGAGCAAAGTTCCTCTTTCTCACTTTCTGTTGTCCACATCCTCAACGAGCTCACTCATAATTTGGGAACAGATTTTTGTTAGGCAGTTTTTGGGAGCTGACTCTTTGGCAATCCAACAGAGAACCAAAAACCCCATCCATCAAGGTATAACTTGTACCTCATCAGGAACTTCTATAGAAACAATTATTACTCACAGGAATGTGTGACATAATGTCTAAATATCACTTACAGTAGAGAACATTTTTTACTTGGAAACTTGATTATCTTTAAATGGTAAACTCTTTCGGGGGATAAATACAATAGTGTTAGTTTTTGCTTGACCTAGTATTTTCATTGTTTACAAAATGTTGGCTTATTTCCATAAAGAGGTCAAACAGGTGTAGCTTCTTGCTTTACCAGACACCTTTCACATCTCCCTGTGGTTTTCCTGTATTAATTCTGGAAAAGCTTAACTCTACCTTTATTTTTTAAATAAGATGAGACATGGAAGTCACATTTATCACTATGCTATTACCATAAAAAAACAACTGCAATGAAAAACACATTACACATCACAAACAAACTTACTAAGAGAACACAGGACTCAACAGCCCTACTTAGATTAAGATGTTTGGTATTTTAATTGCAATTTTTTTTTATACACAGAACATAAAAATCTGATACTATTTTTTCTCCATACTCTGGCTAAATGAAACCGTACTGATTTTGCCAAGTACATAAAGTTATTCCATTGCTTACTACAACATAAGTACAGGTGACAGTCCTAGTAAAAGGTAATTAGCATATCCAATGATCCATGAAGCACACAGCCTTCAGTATAGCATTTAATTACCACAGTCTCACAGTGGGCTGGATATTATGTTAAGATTTATTAGAAAAATAAAGGATTATGATCTTGAATGCACTTTTGGCACAAATATATTTTCTAGACTACTCAGGCAGACTGAGAAACATAAAAGGTCTTCATGATGATATTCAGTAAAGCAATTCAAATCATATGTCCAGGCTGTACAGTCAAAGGGCTGTCACTGTCGCTAGCACTGCTAGTGTAATAAGAACTATTAGTTAACAGAGAAACTAATCTAGACCAACTGATACAATTAATCCATTCCACACAGCAGATCCTGTCTAGTAGATTTTGTGTCTTACTCATGTTCAAAGGCACATCAATGTAAACGATGCTGCTAAACTTCATCCGGCAAGAAGACATTAAAATGAAATAACCTTGACTGATCTCATAGATCTAGAAACAACTGAATTTATGATGGAACTTAGTCATGCAACTTCTAAATTACATACAAAGAAAATATTTCAGAACATACTATATTTACTTAGTCCAATCCATTTTTTAAGATCTTAAGTGACTTAAATTACACTATTTATCCTTCTTGTAAAGCTAAAACAAATTTTCGCTTTGTTACTTTGGTCAAACTTTCAGCCAAATCTGCAGGTGAAAAGATAATGGAGATGAGTAGCTTACTATAATGAAATACTGTGTTCATGTGTTAAAGCCTTTGTGAAGGTAAATATAATCTAAGCTGACAGAGCAAACACAAAAGGAAGGATATGAAATACTGTGTAATTTCAATAATTCAAACTTTTTTGTACTCTGAATTTGCTCTTGTATTTTTGAATGTCAGAAGCTACTGCTGTAGTGGAGTCAGAAGCAGGTAGGGTTGCACATTGGGGAACTGACTGACTCAGTTGAAGACTGAAATGGACAGTGCAGCTTAGCAACAAGAATCTCTTGCTTCTGAAATAAATTCTTTCAGCTTCTCTAGAATTGCTTTAACTACCCTTTGTACACAAACACCAAAATAATTAGAAAACATTTGAGAAAAAAGTTGTTATTTTCTTGCAGGTCAGGAACAAATCAAGCCAAAGTTATAGAATCTCTCCATTTAGAAATTAAAGTAGGTGCACTAAAAAGGGCAGATATCTTTTTAATGAAGTTGTGCTGATCTACAACACAAGAAAAAATCCAATCCAAATAGTGTAGAATTGATGAAAATTTGAGCTCACATGAGGCTACAGCCTCTACTGCTAAAAACATGTCTTTCTCATTTGATCATATATCTAACTGCATTAGCTGGCTTCTTATACACTTGTCACCAGAATGGGTTATATAATATACTCTAACCTATAGAAAGTAAAATTTCCTCTTCAGTCACACAGGTTTCAAAACCATAATAAACCATTAAAAAAACCCACAAAACAAATAAAAAAATCCAAAACCATAAAAACATACGGTCCTACTTGAATAAACAGAAGAAATGTGACACCCATTAGAAAAAATATTAGAAAAAGCATGCTGGGGAAAACCAAAATATTTCAATAATAAATTAAAGTCTTTCTAAATTAAAGAAATTAAAATTAAAACCATCAAATATTTTTTAGCATTTCTGATTAGAGAGCCCAGGAGCATACTCCAAAGATATGACAAAAGAAACCTTAATATAAAATGTAACTTGTATATACATTTATTTTCTCAACAGTTTTAACCACCTTTAGAGCCCCAGGAAAGTTCAGTAATGCTTGATTTTGTAAGACTCAAATTACTTTCAAACCTGAGAGAAAATAATTGTAATTTAAAGCTGACAGAACAATACTTTGTATACCACCAACCTATAAAACACTAAAATTAAACCCTGATTTCAGAAAAAAATTAAGTATTTTACAGCTGGGAAGAGAAAATTTTTTAAAAATGGAAACTTAAGTCAAAGTTAGATTAATGAAAGAAATGAAGGTATTTACCCAAAATACCCTTTTGATAAACACTTCAGATCTCTCAATATCTGTATAATGCTTTCTGATAATTATCTTGTTCTAAATACTATTAACATCAATGTTTTTACTTCCCAATGGCAAAAGTAAAAAAGGTATTTCTCAAAAATTGTACTGCAGGAACATAGTCTTAGAAACATACACATAACCTAACTCAAAAAAAAGCCTTTCTAAAGGTCCATTGCTAGAACAGCTCTGAAACTGGGAACATGCTGACAGTCACGGAGGTCCTTGAGCACTGTGCTGGCTTGAATCTCCCTTTCCCTCTCCAAGTCTTTTCCAAGCAACTGCACCTACAGTTGAAGGAATTAAAGGTTTCCTATTTTCTCACCACTTTTTTTGTGAAAGGCTAGTCGCAGTCTTGAGCACAGCAGTGCACCAACCACAATGTGGCTATTTCAAGAAAAAAAACTGAGCAGTTTTGTAACAAGCCTAGCAAACAAGCACTACCAGGAGCAGCAAAGCAGCAAATGGAGTGCCTCTGCACTCCTCCCATGGACATGTCATTATATCTGAAGCGCTGTGTTAAGGTCCTAGTATGCCTGCAAGTACTGACCCACCTACTGCTTCCAACAGCAGCAGTAACTCTCTTCACTCAGCAATGTATATGCAAGAAACACTTCCTCCTCTCTAAGCACAAAAATGAGAGCATTGGGAGTCTAATTGGAGGGTCTAGAGGAAGAACCAGGCAACCCAGACAGTATCAGGTCTTGGCTGACTGCTGGATCAAATGATCCAGGCATTCTAAGAGCACACATCAGAGAAAACTGGAGCAGTTACTGAGGGTGAGATTCAAATGGCACCTCTATTTTGGATGTTCAGTGCTTGGAACTGGCTTCATCCCACTCAGGGAGGCTGCGTGGTTCACCCCGTCCAAACTTCCTGATGCTGCTTGACTTGTCATGAGCTGTGGTTTAACTTGGGATGGGATATTGTTATATTTGTGCTAGTCATGTCTGTAGTGCACCGGCTATTTCTTAGGCTGAACAAAAGGGCAGCCCAACCTCCAGGGCCTCAAAGTTGCAGAGCAGGCATTTGGGATAAGAGTCCAGTGCATTAGCACACATCTGAGCATCCCTGCCCTGCTGATGTGAACCCAGCTGCAATGTTAATCGCTGAAGGTTCTAGGCACTTAGAGGTCATCTGATCCAGAGCGAATCCATGCCTGCAAGGAGACAGAATGGAATGTGGCCCAAAGCCAGCTCTGACAGGCTGATGAATCTCCAGAGGAGCCACTCTGGGAGAGGTCACAGGTGTGGGGACACACTAGGGAAAGGCAGGACCGCAGAATACCAAAGACGTGCAGAAACAGCAATGAAGCGTCTATGGAGAAGGCTGAAGGAGAGGGCTATGGCATTATCACATATGGGGAAGAAAGGGGACTGGTGGTGGGGTGACTAAAAACTCCTTTCACTGAAAGATTGATGAGCCATAGGAACAGGCTGCCCAAGGAAGTGGTGGAGTCACCATCCTTGGAGGTGTTCAAGAAACATGTAGATGTGGTACTTAGGGACATGGTTTAGTGGGTTAGGTGGTGTGGGTTGATGGGTGGACTTGATGATCCTTGAGGTCTTTTCCAACCTTAATGATTCTATGATTCTAAGAGCTGATACCTGCAGTTTTCTGTGATGTCTGCTTCTGTCATTGCTTTTACAGTCAGTGAAGATTCATCTCATCTTAGAGGGGTGTTTAAAAAAAAGGTCAGATGAGCAGACTTGAAGCACGGTTATTTCTCTTTGTTACTTGTAGTGGGGGCAAAGGTGTAGGATGTTAGATTATGGCTAAAGGGTATGAATAAAGCAAAACACGAAACAAAAAAAACAATACATGAGCAATATGCAGAGAGGAGTAGTACCAGGATGGAGTGGGAAGAAAGGATGAGAAAGAGCTTTGGAGGACAGAACGGGAAACACGGAGAGAAATAAGGAAAGAAATAAAGAAAAGAGGGATAAGAAAGCCCCTTGCTTGAAAAATAAACACATCCAAAAGGTTAAATTTTATTTATTCAGGTTCCTAATTGCTTGAATTATTAATTTTTTTACAGAGTGCTACTTACGCTCTTGGCACTTAAGAATAAAGCCGAGGCTCTGTACACATGATGAAGCTACTCTCCTGACACTAACATAAAAATCTTAACTCCACCAGGAAAAAAAATCCATGGATAAACAACGATTTAAAGGTTGGGCTGGGCATAAACTTTCCTAAGCACAGTACTTCATTTCTTCAGTGACTGAAATAAATTAAATTCCTGCCTGGCTAAAGAAGGTAAAAGTAGGGGTTTGGTAGTGAAGTCCTAGAAGGATTCAAAAGGTGGTTTTGAAGGAGAAATTTACGTTGCTTGTTGGAATTGAAGGAGGTTGTTGCAGGCATACATAGAAAGCAAAGTGAAAATACCGCAGAAATTAAAGGTTCTGCAAGGTGGGCAGTCAGTAATGTGCCCAGAGTTCTGGATGGATGCATTTTAATTAAATCAAAGTAAACAAGTCACAGCCGGGCCAAGTGTGAGCCAAGCTGTAGGCAGGCTTGACGTACGAGGTTGAAGGTGACTCTGAGGAAGTCTGAAGTTGCTGAGGAATGAGAAAATAAAACAACAAAGAGCTGGGTAATATGCTTGGGGGAGAAAGAAGGACAGTAACTGTATCTGCAAAATGATTAACAGCCTACAGCAGTGAGAGATGGAAGGTGTACAGGCTGGAGGAGAGATGGTATTACTTGTCAGTATATGGCTGAGATATAGAACACACCCAGGAATGGTGCTCATGGTTTACATGTTTTTCCAGTCTTTACCCCAGGAAACCAGAAGAAAATACCCTTTTGAATTATATTTTCAAGGTTCATTATGGGTCACTGACCATATTTTGTATTTTAAAGCAAGTTGGTCCATTCAGTTCTTAATTCTGTCAATGGTCACCTGTGCAGCAGCTGAGTAATCCACAGATACTCTACATTTTGGAAACAAGTTTAGTATTAAATTTATGAATGTCTTCAGAGATTAATAACCAAAAAAGTTCCTGAGCCTTGCTCCTCAGGAATTCTACAGGTTGGGACTTGCAGTCTGTTTAAAAAAAAAAAAAAAAAAAAAAAAAGAGAGAGAGAGAGAGAAAAAGAAAAGAGCATTTACTTCTATCATGAGAGGCAGCCCATTCTTTACCAACTGCTTTATATGACCAAAGGGATGAGGAGGACAACATGATGGATGAGTGTATGTATGCAAAATGGAAAACAAATCACAAATCCTCATCCGCAACTAACATTACAGAAGTGATCATCCTGAGCTGTTCCCCTTGCAGTGCACATGGTTTCCCCGATGTTTTGCTTGGATTGACCAAAAAATAAATAAAAACCTTGCTAAAAATCTAAGCTAATAACGAATAGCACTTGTGAGCAAGTGTTAGGACAACTGTCCAGAATATTTTTCCCCCAGATATTTCACCATCGTTTTACAGGAAAAAAAGTAAATATTCATATAGCTCCAACGTTCAAGTGATAGTTATACAGCTGTGATGTGGCTTTTACCTAAAATGAGAATATAAGCTTTTTACTAAAACTATTAAATCTAAGGCTATTTATCTTACGACTGATTACACACACAGTACATTGATTCAGTAAAAACTATGCATCTGTAGGCAGAGAAGAATTTGGTGTATGTATGGAAGGCTGACTTATTATCGATTGCTAGAATATTCCCAGAATGCCAGGTTTCAAAACACAATGAATTCTACTAATTGTAAAATAGTTTAAGAATTCACAGTTACATAGAAGAGTATTGCTGGTCATTAACTGTTTATACTTCTCACCAAAGAGGTCTTGCATTAAATAGTAAATAAGTTACATTAAATGAATTAAGCTCAAAATTGATTACAATGATAAAAGTGCTCATTTTGAATACATATACACTTTTATCTGAATGTCTCTTGCAAGAAAAATAGGCTTGAGCTGTTTCTGTAACAACAACACCTGAAAGGAGACTTTGTTCAACAGCAAATTAAACTCCATTCTCTGTGTTTACAGTGGATGAGTTAACTGCTAGAGGTATCATGGGATGTCTGTATATAGAAAATGCACTTGTTTGATAACATAGATGTAAGCATCCTGACTGTCAGTTAATAACAGCAGCAACGTTCTCATGGAAAGTAGGCTTTTAAAATATGGGTTTGAGTACAGAAAGCATTTCATAAACAGGTCTCATTTAAGAAATCTCAGGATTTTATCTTTTTAAGTCATTCTTTATTTCAGCTTTATATTTTTGGTAACTTGATCATGAAATACAGCACAATCATGAGGCTATACTTACTTTTCAATGGGAATTCAACAGTAGGTGAAGCAGTCCTATTGATCTATTAAACAAATAACCTTTATTTTTCTAAAAGTGTCAAACAAATATACCTAATTCAACAAAAAATGTCAGCACAGGCTTAAACTGATTATTATTATTTAAATATTACAAAATATTTAAACTTGACCACTTAAGGCAAAGCACGTGCTCAATTGCCCAGCTGAGCGGGCACCTAATCAAATAATGTATTAAACTTTCTTAGGTTGCTGGTTGACACTAACCAGCAATTTCACAGTTGAATTTTATATGTAAAATTGCATGTGCTGTTCTTGGGCCAAGGCCTGACAACCATGTACTTCAGAATGTCTGCTGAGATCCTGCAGAGGATTGCTGTCATTGTTCTCATGGCCCAGAAGGTCAACAGCAGAATGCACAAGTGTCTTGTGACAATAATCCTCTGACTAACTCACAAGGCTCGTTTCTATATAATCGTGCGTCAGCAAGATTTTTGCTGCTCCTGTGGCACTTCCTTCCTCTATGCTGTTTTATTTTATTTTTTATAATCTGTCCAGTTCTGGATTTTCTCCAAGAATAGATTATTACACCTTCTTCTAGTAAAGGTGTCAATAGGTAGTTTGCTCATCCTCAGCTACTGAAATATTTATCTTAGGGTTATATGCATTCCAGGCACAAAGCATAGCAACTGCAATTCTGTGAGTGAGCTTTTTTCCATCTTCACAGCATTACTGTGCTTTGGGAATAGCCAAAGCTCTGACATGCCTGTATTCTGTAACTACTGAAAGGCTCCAGCCTCTCCAGAGCTTTTTTTAGTTGATCAAACAATTGCCAGTCTGTTGCAGATCTTCTGAGAGCTGCGGCAGCTTTCATTCATCATCACACACCCAAGTAATTGAACCTCCAGGGCAATTCTGTCAAGCATCATACTTGCCAGCATATGACACTTGTGGTGTTGTTATGAGTATAGTTCCCGGACATTTAGGGAGAAGAGGTAGTGGAAGTAGAGAATGATTTGAAGGACTTTTCAAAATGTGTAATACTTTTCTGTAGAAGAAATAGGAACTATATATTAGTCTTAATTTATTATTACTCTTGTTATAAGTTACTCTCTGTCCATCCATCCAGCTACCTTATCCCTTAGGTATACAGCTCTATAAAAAAAAAATAATTTAAAAAAAATGTAAGTGCTAACACTCAATTATTTGATTTAGACTTTACAAAGTCTGCTTTGTAGAAATACAACAAACAGGAAGGCACAGAGGGAAGAGAGGGAAATAATTAGTAGGTCAGCTTGGTCAGCTTTCTCTTGTGCATCAGTTTGAGAAAAGAGACAAAGGACAGAATGGATCTCGATATCAAGCTTACCTAAGAAACTGAGATGTTCCGTTTCAGGATTGTGTTTAATTCCTGCTATATGCTTAATTACAAATTTAATTTCTTTGCATTAACACCTTTTTTTTTTTCCTCATAATAAACCCAAAACTGAGAAACAAACCACTCAGTGAAGCTTTGATCATGACAGCAGCCCTTGAGCTTGCCTTTGTTACTTGACATAAACATCCAGATGTGTTTTGAGGATCAAGGCTGTTTCACTACTCAACGCGGTAAAATGGGGAGAGACACAAATTGACTTCAGGGTAAGCAAAACATGTTGAAGAACAGAGTATCATTTTGTCCTTTGGTTTCTCACATACATTGAAAACACAAAACATTAGTAAGCACACTGTCACCTGAATCCTTACATTTCCATGAGAAGTTTTCTTTTCAACAAGTCTGACCTTTTCTTTAAAAACGAACATCAAACTAAAATTTCAGATCACCTCTTTAAAATTTGTATTAATTATTGTCACTTCTCCTGAGGAAACATGCTATGCCAATGTTCTTCCACCAGAAATTACAGCCAGAAAGATGCTTGCCAAAAGTTCAGTACTGCTAGGAAGCTTAACTTATCACTGTATGAGCAATCACTTATTCAATAAATTATGCAGCATTTATTAATCAACGTATTACCTGTTCACACAAGAAACAAAATCCTCCACTGTGCATATATTAACAGTAGATAGCATATGATACATTACGTTGCAAAGAAACAGAAAGAAGAATGGTGTGGGGATTTGAGGCTCTAAACCCTGTGTGAGACAGGAGAGATGTTTACCACAGAGTGAAAAATGTTCTATAAGGAATTGGTGAGTTGGAGAGAACATCAAAGCTGTGAATATTTACAATGCATTTATCTCTTTCTAAGCCAGCAAGAGGGGAAGATCCTGGCTCTTCTTGGAATTGCCTTGCTGTGTTCCCACATTTTAGTGTGAAAACAATTATCATTCATTTCTTCAAATTACATTGAAGTGTTGCTTCTGCTAAATAGTGTCACTTTCACTTCATAAATTTATTTTGGCTTCACTGTACATTTGATTCATTTTCAGATCATACAGCTTATTAAGCAGGTCTCTGTGAATTAAACCAAAACACACTAGATTTTATTGGAAATTTAGAACTTAGTAACCAATCAATCACTACAAAACAAGCATAAACAACCTGAGAGTGTACGCATTAGGTATTTTAAACTAGCTGTATGTGTTAGGTTCTGCCTCAGAGCCTTCTGTTACTGTGGTCATATTGCTGCCTGTTGAATGGCACACCATTGTGTGAGGCAATCACAGACAATGTGCAACAGGTTAAAATGTGACACTGACCTTTTATTACTCTAAAAAAAACAGTCTGAAAGAATCCTTGTTAATAAACCAGGCTCTAAATCCATAAAAAAAAGCCTTTTTTTTTGGGATTCCTACATATCTTTGAGAAATAAATTGCAGTGTTTACTACCATAGCTTTGAAACCTTAAAAGTCATCCAAATGCTGATTTTTTTTATTTTTTTTTTAATTCTCAGCTGGAACCACTTAATTCTCTGGTAGAAGGTTTTTCTGCAGAAAATATCTTCTGAGAAAAAAAGATATACTAAAAGCCATATACAGAGCGACTGTAATATTTTCTGTTTTTTTAGCTACAATAGCATATTATTTAATATGATATATTATTTAATAATGGATCTGTAGTAGAGTCCCAAAATACAATATGGAACATTACTATCTCTTTTTAATTATAAGTACTGAATTTATGTCTCTAGAGTTTGTTGTTTATGAAGATTCAACTGAAAATATAACTCATCACATGCTAATGGGTAATCTCATTTTTAGTTTGAGAATAAGAAGAACTGGGAGAACTCCTTGAGAGTAGCCCTGAGGAGAAGGACTTGGGGGTCCTGGTGGACAAGAAGCTGGACATGAGTCACCAATGTGTGCTTGCAGCCCAGAAGGCCAACTATGTCCTGGGCTGCATTAAAAAAGGGGTGGCCAGCACAGAGAGGAAGGTGATTCTCCCCCTCTGCTCTGCTCTTGTGAGGCCCCACCTGGAGTACTGTGTCCAGGCCTGGGGTCCCCAGCACAGGAAGGACGTGGAGCTCTTGGAACAGGTCCAGAGGAGGGCCATAAAGATGACTGGAGGGCTGGAGCACCTCTCCTATGAAGAAAGGTTGAGGGAACTGGGCTTGTTTAGCTTGGAGAAGAGAGGGCTCCGGGCAGACCTCATTGCGGCCTTCCAGTACTTGAAGGGAGCCTATAAACAGGAGGGGGAGCAACTGTTTACAGGGGTTGATAGTGACAGGACAAGGGGGAATGGTTTTAAACTAAGAGAGGGAAGATTTAGGTTAGATGTTAAGAGAAAATTTTTCCCTCAGAGGGTTGTGAGGCACTGGAACAGGTTGCCCAGAGAAGCTGTGGATGCCCCATCCCTGGAGGGGTTCAAGGCCAGGCTGGATGGGGCCCTGGGCAGCCTGCTCGAGTGGTTGGCAACCCTGCCCACAGCAGGGGGGTTGAACCTAGATGATCTTTGAGGTCCTTTTCAACCCAGGCCATTCTATGATTCTATGATAACTTAGGTTTTCTTCAGAATGCTAGTTATTTAGACCCAAGTAGTAAGTGTACTTTGATCGCAAGCCCTTGTGATCAGTCAGCAGGGATAGTAGCTGACTACACAGTCAGCTAGGGCTGTATTTTGGTTCTGCTTCTGTCAATGTTCCACTTTGGATCCTCCTCCAACTCTGCTGCTTGTTATTTCCATCATTCTTGGAGACAGTAACAAATTCCCAATTTATTTCCCCTGTGAGTTGAAATGATTGATTTGTCAATGTCTAGTTAAAATGTATTATAAAGTAAGCAAGATCTTGCACAAGTCTTTATAGGTCTTCATACCCAGAGGATGATCTTTCTAAAAGATAATGTTGGGAATAGAGTACAGATGCAGGCACAAAGTTTTTGACCTCACCTGTCTCATAGAAGACACTTAGTGCTAAATTTCCTTAACCTTCCCATTTAAAAAAAAATAATCACTCCCATTTTGGGATGCCTAGTCATTTTGATATAGCAAAGCCTGAGCCTGCTACTGTGAAGTAATTACGGCAGAAAAGTACTATGTGGTTTATCAGAGTACAAACATTTTCTACAGGCATATTAAAAACTATAAAATTGGAGCAAATTCACTGTAGGTGCTAAACTCGCCATCCTTTGGAGGCTATGAGGCTGGAAAAAATTAATCAATGGAACAGAGCAAGAATTCCAATTATGAAGTTGGACCTGGTCCCTCTTCTGTTACATCTTCTATCACATCCACAGCTGTTTTTTTCTGCTACATGCTGCTGTTGTATTTGGTTTCCCCAGTAAGAGACATGGCTGTGTTTAATCTTCTTCTGTGGTGTCTCTACTGTCACCTCACAGAATAAGAACTTGAAGCTCAGCCGTGTTGTTTCGGAGGATGACTAGTGTGTTTGTCTCTCCTCAGGTTATGGGTGATCTCAACTCACCTTTTCAAGGTTACAGACATAGAACACTAACAAATAAGATTTATAAAGATTCTGCATATAAGTCACATTTAGCTTATTGTGACTTAAGTCATGATCCAGCACAAGAAAAACATCTTACAGTGTGTCATAAAAATAAAACACAGATAGACATCTCCCTTCTTTCACTGCTGCTCTTGACTATCCTTTGGTCTAATTCAGAAGTTCTTTATGTTTTCAGATATGGTCCCACCATCTAAAACCTCACTGCTATTCCACAACTCTGGCTTCTCCTTTGTTAAGTGGAATTTGACCCCTTTGCTATCTGAAGTCCTCCATCAGTCAGTGAATATGTTGCTTATTTACCAAACACCTGGAATTCAGACTTGAAAGCTGAGTTTGCCCTTGGCAATATCTCTTGGTCTGAGGTTGCTACAATTAAATCTATGGTTGTTGAAGTTTAGCAACCTTCCACGGTTAGCCTTGTGTCTAAAGGAAGAACTTCTTCTGTTACTTTTCTAAGGTGTTATCTCAATACGAAGACATTCACTAATACAAAGAAGCCCCAGATTTAAAACAGAGTGCACTCAGACCCAGCTTTTACAGGCACAGAACCTCTGGTATCAAGCAGAATTCCTAAACTACATACATATGCCTCCAAATAATTTCTTATGGCAAAGACAATCGTAACATCTTGAGGCTTTTAGCAACCTGATCTAGTGGAAGGTGTCCCTGCCCACGGTAGGGGGGTTGGAACTCAATGATCTTTGAGGTCGTTTCGAACCCTAACTATTCTATGATTCTATGATCCTATTTTCTAGAGCATTTTTACAACATTAAATAAATCATTCCAAAAAATCCTCTCCCAAGCTGGGTTTAAACTCTCAGCAGCTGGCTAGCTAGAAAACATAAGACACACACATAAACCTTACGGCATCAAGAATCAGATTTAGCTAACAGAAGAAAATGTCAGAATTTGAACTGCATGGACTTTTCTTGATCTTAAAATGTCTAGTGTGCTAGCATAGGCCAAAAAAAAAAAAAAAAAAAAAAAAAGTAGAATATTTTGGCTTAGCTTCAGGAATATACTCCAGCTTTTCTCTGTGCTGTTACTGTGACACAGGACAAATACTGAAGTGGTTTAACAATCACTTAATCAGATGCTTCACCACTGCCATAAAAGTGAAAATCACTAAATCTAGCCCAAAAATATTTTTCAAGTAGTTTATATACAGTAAATACAAAGGAAAACAAATGCAAAAAACCCCACCCACATGTTCTTCACCAGTAAGGGAATTCATTTTCTTCCACATCAATATGATGATGAACTGAAGATTACTGAGGAAAAGGCAGAAGTAAAATCTTCATGGTGCCATTCATGACACTAACTTGAAGCTTTTTTTCAGTTAATGAAATCCATAACTTACAATAATCTACATCAGGAATGTGGTTCTGTCACTAGTTTTGGATTCTCTTGTTAAAGCACAGAGACTACTGAGATGGAATTATCTCAACACTAACTATGTCATGTTAGCTGACAAGCACCTTAAGTTTCTTCTCAGAATGGAATCTGATCTGTAAACACAGATATTCAGTTCTTCAAAGGGACACCCTCGTGATACACTTGACAAACAAAAAATGTTATGGCATAATGAAAATTAAACACAAAATAAAATCTCCAGGAGGTTACTGTCTCCACATTTGCTGAAAGAGAAGTTATTCCTATGTTTTAATAATTAGCCCATTGTAGGGGAACGAGAAGATGCTGAATTAGGATTTGACTTCTGGGACATGAAGCTTTTCCCTCAAGAGACAAGAAGAAGGCGGCTTTGCCCTTAACCAAAATGGAAGAGGAGGTGATGGAGGATCTGACACAGCCGGAAGGAGAACCGATGGGAATGTAAACAATGGAATGATCCAGAGGTAAACAAGGGAACTAATTCGCTAGAAAATAGTGTGTTGATTTTAGTTAATAGCCAACAAAAAGTTTTGTAGATGACGTATTCACAGTAGTAAAAGACTAAAAGCAGTTGTAAAAGAGCAATAAAGTGATTCTTCTTCACCACCTACCAGAGTCCACTTTTTGATCCCGCCATTACAGCCCATCATAAAGAAGGCTGATAATGGACATTAGTGAAACTGAATTCAACATTTGAAGTTTCTGATTAAAAAAATATTCCATTCAAAAAAAGTGAAAAAGCTATTATCTCTTTTTCTTCCACATAACTCACTGCACCATGTCCAAAGCCATGTCCATGTCCATATTTGACATTTGTCTTATTATCTTTTCAAGGGTTATATCAAGTAAAACAAATAAAGACTGAACTGTGACCTTTGTGCAGCATTAACATAACAGTTTACTATACTTCTTTTTCTAAGCATGTTGAGCCATACAATGGTAGTCAATTTGTACCACTGAGAAAAAATAAGCTGTGGGAAAAGAGCCCACTGACTCAAGTTTCAGTTATATTGTATGGGGTTAAAAGCTGTAACACCAGCACTGGGGGTAGGAACAGCACTGTGGAGGACATGCTGCCTCTTGATGCACCTGGAAATCAAGTTTTCAAGTAACTGGAACAATACCATGTCAAGATTTTTCAGAAATATTTTTCAGACAAGTGCTGAAGAACTTGCTTAACATTCAGCTACACAAGCTAGTTGTTATTAACACAGTTGCTGCCATCATATTATTCATTTTCATGGACAGTCAGTCAGCAGATCCAAAAAATTATTTCCAACTACATATTCAAAGTATTTCTCTGTCACATATTATTACAGACAAATGTTGGCTTTAATATTTTCTTAGGTCTGTGATGATTCCAGTGACTAAAATTGTGATGAAAGCTGATGAAAAATAATCAGCAGGTGCAGAAGTCTAAATCATTCTGCTTGAAGTTCTTTGCTGTGTAAGTTCTTGCTCTTTTTCTATGTAATATTTCATAGAATCATAGAATGGTTTGGGTTGGAAGGGACCTTAAAGATCATTGATTTCCAACCCGCTTGCCATGGGTGGAGACACCTTCCACTAGACCAGGTGGCTTGAAGTCTCATCCAGCTTGATGAGAACTGGTATTTCCATGAATATCAGTTGTAGCTCTGCACAAGGTAAGAGCTCAGGATTTTCATACATCATTGAGGTGAATGTTATCTAAGATTTATGCAAATGTACACTCTAGGAGAAGTTAGTGTAGTGTTCCTTCTGCATGGAAATATCTTTTAAATTAATGCAGTTTTTGCCTTCAGAAAAGGGTTCCTTTTCCTACTGCACTGTTTCTTTATCTTTTCAGATTGGTGATCCAGAATCAAAGTAAAAATTCTTCATGATCTGCTCAGTCAGAATGAAATGCATACATGTGTGCAATAATAATCATATAATTTATTTGTGCATGGGTTTCAAAAGACAAGATTGGAAATATTTGATCGTGAAGGTCACAGTGTGATAGGAAAGGAAGTTTCTTCTTTGCTTTCTGTTAAAGCTGTGCTTCTCAAACTTTAGAGCCACTGATTTTTTTAGGACTTTCCCCCTACCTAGAAGAATTAAACACTGACTGAGAAACAGTAACCTAATCTTGCCTACAGAAGATCCCGTGATACTATTCAGCATTTTGCATCTCACTGTGTTCAACTTTTATATCTAGAAGTAGCTTCAACTTTTCCTAGAAGAAGTCAAAGATGCTGACAATTCCGCTCTAGCACAAGGCTCCTGTTAGGTTTTGGGCTGCAAGCTAAGGCAAGCCTAGCTTTCCTTACAAACCAGTCGTCTGCGGAGGCCAGACTGACCACCTGAGCATGCCCTGAGCCTGGGACTAAGGGACAGATCCAGGGAGTGATATGGTGAAAGTCAAATCAAGCTTGCAAACTGTCCACCCCAAGCTATACACTGCAGAACTACAAACTGACCTGTAGAATCTGCCACTTCAACTTTACTCAGTCAAATCCTTAGTAACTCACATAAGGAATGAATGCTGAAATGTGCCCCTTTTTAAAAACACAATCTGTATGTTTTGGTAGATATTCATCATGTTTCTTATCCTACAAAGGCACAAGAGTGTCTTTCTAAAATGTAAAGTAAGCTAGAAGCTGCAGGCAATATTCAGGAGACATTACTATCAACTGAGAGATCAGCTATGTGTATGTACAAAGGAGTATTACAGTTGAATGAACACACAAACCCTAAGCGTTGCAGAGCATAAAAATTAGAAACTAAAGGAAGGCACAGACAGTTCAAACTATAAAAGAAATGTTCTCATTTATGATAAATACTTCTAAAAGAACACCTTTAAGAGAAACATGCTACTGCAGAAATTAACATACAGCACACAAATCTGACATGCATGAACGACTACTTAAAATGGGACATTTCATGTAATACAAAATCATGTTAAACAGTTAGCAAAACAAGAAAAATGGAAAAAAAGAAGTGTATATATATATATATACATGCATACTTGTGTTCAAAGGTTAATTTAAAATATCAGCATCTTCTGGGCTGCACTGACCTTAGTTACATTAGTCCCTACTCCAGCAAACGCTGAAGTCCTGACCTCCATAGGACTAAATAACATGTGTAACTTCATTCACTGTCGGCAGAAGAAATACTCACATTACTAGGGCTGCAAGAAAGATTAAGCGCGTGCCAGCTGTAACCTTTGAGGCCAATTCTTCCCCCTCAGAAATCAAATCAGCTTTTCATGTATTAATTTGTATTGGAGCAGGAAAGATGAGATGGTCCTTGTGTTTGGTTTTGTTTGTTTTTTAATCACAACAATGTAAAATGAATGTATAAATAATACCGTCTACATTTGGGATTACATTCTATTTGCCCAAATTAAATCAGTTTTGGGGTTTTTTTTGTTCAGTTTGCACAACCCAGGAGAGTGAATCAGTAGATTAAAAAACCAAGGACAACAATGTAGTTTTGAGTACAGCTGTTTCCCGTACCTATGAGAAATAGAAACAGCTGAACAATGAATTTAATTTATTCTAAGTATAAATGACAGGTGAAGGTCTAGAAAACACTTTTTAAAATAAAATAATTTATTTTTTTAAATTTACCTGAGAATTATTTTTTTTTACTTTTAAATTATCAGGAGATACTCTGTAGAAGAAACATATGAAAATTGAGATCATCATATCTCACACTTAGCTTACATATGTTCTAGTCCTTTAAATTTCCCATTCCTGATTTCAGTAGAACTAAATAAAATAGGCAACTTTATTCCTTATTATAAACAAAAGTATTCATTTTACTAATGCCATATATAACCTTGCAAACTATATAAACTATGGAACTTAGAAGAGTTAAAAAGTAAATTTTCAAATATTTCAAGTACAAGAAGACAGTGAGAACTTTCTCTGCAACTAAATCTTTAGTAGGCATACTGTAGACAACTTTTTCTGTCCACCCAAATGCAGGCAACATGAAAATACAGTAGCAACATGCTGTTTAATATTGTTTGAATAAAAACATACTGTAACTCTGCTAAAAATCACAATACACATCTCATCTCTTCACTGTATAAAACCCAGCACAGTTCAAGAATAAAGCACGTTGTGAATATACTACAACTTGTTATCCTAAAGAAAATAATGAGTAAAATCAGACATTAGCCCAGTGAGAGATTTAAAAATATTTAGGTTTTTACCACCTCCAAATTTTGCAGGTTATTTTATTTTTTAAATATCTAGAGTAACTAACTTGCATATTTCCTTCTGATCTGAGACTAAAAAAAGGTTCAATATTTACAGACTACACAATGGAGAATGATAGCAATAGATTTCCATGCAACTTGAAAAAATTTCCATGAAGAAGAAAAATCAAATCACTTCACTTTGAGAATAGGAGTTAAAGTGTTAAAAAAAAGAGGAAGGTATATTAGCAATACTCAAGTCAGGAGGAAGTGTCACACTATCAGTGATTTTACCAGAACCTATTATTTAAATGTTAGCAAGGAAGTTCACAAAGGCACACAAATGTGTCTTTTCCTGAAAACCAGGGTGCTGGCATATAAATGGATCAAAGCAGAAGGAACAAAAACCTTGACCCTGTATTTACATGAAATTTTTCATACATGACTGAATAAAGTCAGCATTATGTCAATCACTTCAGGTAATAATTATGAATTATTATTATGTTGCTAGCAGGAACAATAATTTATTTAACTGTTTCAGTGGTACATTTAGAGAACAAGAACTTCTCTAATTTGAAAAAAACAACAGTGAAATTTTTATAATTAGCAGTAAAAGCATCAATATTAAAATTAGGCAAAGTAGATTTTATTACATATTATTGTTTCATTAAAAATGTCAGGATTATGTGTTATGAAATGCACTTTGCTTCCTTAGACAACTTCAATTTTTGTTACTGATAACTGCTGGTCTAGAGAATACATCATAAGTACAAAAAAGTTAAGACTACAGGACTCTTGAAAGTCATTGCTAACAGTGGTAAAACTGCCAGTTTTCAGTGTGGATTACTTAATGTTAAGATTAGCAAAACAAAGATTACCAAAATTCTCTGGAGTTATTAATATGCCTGTAATAGTTTTCCACTAGATACCAAGAGAAATGTTTATATTCAGATCCAGAACTACAGAGCTGGTCCATCATCAATATTAAGACATCTTGCCAAGTTTAAGGTATTTTTCTAAACTACCTACTGTCTGGGTTCCTTATTTTAACAAAAAAAGCAAAAATGAAAACCCAGACTTATTTCCCCGCCCAGACCTCAACACCCTAGTATTGAACAGAGCACAGAGGGCACCAAAGCCAGTAGTACCTGAAATAAATCCACCACTCTAATATTGACATAGCTGAAAAAGCGATTTTTTTCCTCAAGAAAAGTAACGGGGTTTTGTTGTTACTATCAATTATTTATTTATATTTCTTGCACTTCCCAAATTATACTGAATATTTTAAGCACGTTATGAACAAATACAAACAATTCAACAGGATGTTGATTTCAAAACATTCAAAACTTCTTTTACTAAAAAAAAAATCCATTAAATCCATTAAATCCCACCTCAACTTTTAATCATATTAAAAACTCTTCTATTTTTAATTGACATAAACTTCTGTATGGATAAATGAGTGACATTCTCTAGAATTCTTGTAACTTTGCCAAAAATTTTGCACAAACTCATTTCTTCTCAGAGAAAGACAAAATTATGTTGGCATCTTAGCTTGAAAATGTAAATCAACAGTAAAAACCAATCTTAATCTTCTGAAACTTGGACTTATTGCCAGATAACATATAATTGGCAGAAGATTCTCAATCTTCTGACACTTGGAGTCATGCACTATCTATGCATTGGCTGTTTGAACTATGAACCGTTTAACTTAACAAAAGAGCAAATGTAGGATAAAAATTGTTCACTTTGAGACACATTAAGAAATAGGTCTCCTCTAAACTCTCCTTTTACACGGAACATTTATTTTACTAATTAACAGAAAGTCACTGTTCTAAGGTTGCTCTCACAAGCTGAACCCATTAAGCCTAAGAACCACCAACCAGTACTTGTGCCAGTTACTTGCAAAAAATAATGGGTGAACTTAATAAAAACTGTAGGTACAAACCATAGCCAAAAAGATATCTGAGACACTTAGGAAGAATCTGATCTACCTGGAGAAATTCTTAGGAAAAAATGTTGAAGGAAAGTGCACACAGGAGAAAGAAAGTAGCAAAAGCACCAGAAAGTAAATGGTAGACTTTGCCAGTACAGGTAAACTCTGCAACCTTAGGAGACATCTATGAAAACATTTATTTTGGTCTAAAGTGTTATGTGTGAGAAGATGGCTACTTGGGGGCAAAGAAAATGTCTCCCACTCTTCGAACCTTTTTTCACCCAGGACTACATCATTCTTTGCAAGCATACAAAAGATCATTAAACAATCGCTAACTTCACTGCCAGTTCCACTAAACTGGGACAATCTGTAAGACTCCAATCCTGGCTGCCACTGCCACAAGAGATAAAAATATGAAGAATATAATTATCTCTCTGCACTGATATAACTGGCTCTTCTTACATTTTATACAGTGTATGCAATACATGCAGCACAGTACTGATCTGGTTTTGTGGTATGTGAAAAGTCTGTCTTATTAGTTGTGGACTTGCTAGTCTTAGGTTAACCATTGGACGATGATCCTAAGGATCTTTCCCAACCTAAATGACTCTAGGATTCTCTCATGTCAGAGCAATACATTTCTGTATGCAATCTCTCTGAGTGTCCCTGGATGCTTTGGATGGAAACCTGCAATCTCTCTGAGTGTCCCTGGATGCTTTGGATGGAAACCTCCACAGAAGTAGAGGTAACCACAGTAAGTTCTGATGCACCCCAATACGTATTTTTTGGATCTACAGTTGCCCCACTGCATGAATATACCTAAAAGGACTCAATCATTTAGATGAGGTAAGAAAGGGGGAATATTTCCAGTTCATTCTTTGGAGGTTGACTCTTAGAAACTCACAAGGCCTTTGCAGAAGGAACGTGAGGATTTCTACAGAAGACAAGGCCAAAGGTTTTCCCAGTACGGTATTCAGTTTCTGACTACAGTAAACAAAATGTTAAGAAAATAAAAATTAAGACATTATTTATAATAATGTACCCCTAAGGGATGTATCTCTTTTATCTATTAAAAGACAGGTTGGTTTTTCCTTTGTATAAAGATATATTTTGATAACAACTGGACTTCCCTTTATCTCAAATCTGTCACAACATTCTTACTGTTCACCGAAACATCCAGTGCTAATTGAATTTGAGGCCAATCTCAGAAGTCACATTGTGGCAGCAAGTTCCACAACCAAATTCGCTTTTCTGCTACACTTGCTATGCTTTTGAATATTTACTTGGTCTGGACATATTATGAAACTAGAGTGCACAGTTTCCATGATCCCATGGAAAATGGAACGCATCATTTACTACAGTATTAGGAAAGTGCAGTAAATATATTTTGTTGTGGTTTGTTTTGTTTGTGGAGCAAACCATCTCAATATTCATTCATGTGGGATTGCTCCTTATATATGTTGGCAACTTTACTATGTATCTCTAGATTCCTAAACTTTTCACTATATTAATTTCTGGTGGTGGTAGGAAGCAAAGATTCAACTCAGTATTTTAGGTTAGAGTAGTTGTAGTATACACAAGTGGTGTCTCAATGTACTATATTGTACTCTCCATCTCATTCCTTAAAAATATTCATATTTTGCTTGTTTTCTTTAACTATAATTCTAACTAGAGGTGTTTTCACTGAACGGTTTTAAGCTGAAAGAGAGTAGATTTAGATTAGGTATTAGGAAAAAATTTTTCACTGTGAGGGTGGTGAGACACTGGCACAGGTTGCCCAGAGAAGCTGTGGATGCCCCATCCCTGGAGGTGTTCAAGGCCAGGCTGGATGAGGCTTTGAGCAACCTGGGCTAGTGGGAGGTGTCCCTGCCCACGGCAGGGGAGGGGGGAACTAGATGATCTTTCAGGTCCCTTCCAACCCAAACCATTCTATTATTCTATTCACAATGAAATTTGAGTATTCTTTCTCTAATGTTAAAGTTAATATAGATCCCAGCAAAGCAGAGAAGTATTGTTACTCATAGCCTTTGTGTATATCAGCGTCTTTTACCATGCATGGTAGGGCACACCTGATTATTAAATGTTGTGGAACTGAAAAGACATTTGCCACATAATATCTCTAGCAGAATGAGATATGAATGATACAGTCTGTATGCAGGCTGCAAGATCAAGAGGTACCAGATAAAAGAGTGAACAAGAGGTATAACTTCCACAGTCTTTGCAAAATCACTCAGTGTATTCTACCACTCTCATAACACATCAGGAGGTTCTACACAGAGAAGCTTATATTCATCCCTGAATACTTCTATATAAAGTGGAAATTGCTGTCAGCCTCGCAGTAACAGGAGAGAAAGCTTAACACCCACAGCAAAGTCAACCAGGATTTTCACTCCCATGGATATCCAAACAAAATTCCATGCATAGTCACTATTTTTTATCTCAAACTGGTAAGAACCCAACAAGCCCGTAAGACCATCATCTGAAGGTCAGATCAAAGGCCAGCGTTGACAGTGCTTTGTCCCCCATAAATGCCAGTAGCAGATACTTGGAGAAACACATTTTTTCTATGCTCTCCCTAGTTTCAAGAGAGAAGTCTTTAAGGGGAAGCAGAGCGTACAATGATGCTTTACCTGGATCCAGTAATCTATAGCTTCTAGCAGCTAAAGGACTTCCAGAAACAAGTTGTATCTTTATCATTATTTTCTTCTGTTGAAACAGGCAATAGACTGAAATGCTGGGCAGAGCCAGACCTTGTATTACTTCTTCTCAAACTTCGCTAGAAACACCTCCATTCAGACATATTCCTTTTTAACACCACATTTTCCAGATTTGTGTGTTCAGATAAAGTTTGTGCTGTCAAAGAATGTGTAGAGGTGTCTATTTTTATAAAAGCTGAGAAATGTTGGTATTGTACAGGACTGCCCATTTATGTTTAGGAAGAAACAGAATAGTCATGAAATACAGAGGCAAAAGCCATGAACAGAAACAGTGAGTCACTGCTGGAGTTGTGAAGGATAATAAAAAAGCCTGGAAGAAAGGCTTCCATTTGCACAGGCTTTGAGAAGACAGAGTGGTCTACTGAAATCTTAGCTGCCACCAAACTTACTTGTTTGCTAGTTTGGTAATATAAGAAATTATATTTGTTAATATAGTCCTTTCAAAAACTTCTGTGAATAACTGCCAGGATTTAGAAAGAACAGAAACATCTGCTTGAGGATTAATGGGGATAACTGTTCCTGAAACTTCTCATGACTACGCTGGTCTTTCTAACAGAGTAAGTTGGTTGTCAAGGAGTGAGCTAGACATGTGTCTATAACATGCCATCCTCACTCAAAATCTGAGCAGGAAAAAACCCCCAAAACCAACCCAACAGTGTTTGCCATGACAACACAATCTGGCAAGTGCAGATCACTTCTGTAAAGGTGACTGTTGTAATCTGTCTGAAAACACAACATTGCTGCTCTTGCATTTCCAGATGATGGAGCAACTCGAAGCAGCTACACTAATGGGACTTAACAGACCACTAGCTCTGCCTTCTGCAACTTTAGTTTCCTCCCAGTCTAGATCTCCTGGTCTTCAAACACCTCACACTGACAGGAATGCTAGCTGAAATGCTTGTCAGTAACACAGAGCAAACCCATGACTTTTTAAACAGAACATATAAATCTTTGCAGCTCATACAAAAGACTGATTCTCAGTGACCTTGGTGTTGGCCACCTCATTCTGGACAAACTTATAGATGGGCTGCAAAGGAGGACACATGACACACATTTGTCTATGGATCCACAAATTCCACTGACAAAACACTGAAAGGGGAAATCTGTATTCTGATAATATATAGCTCCCTCCCATATCTGATATTTTTTTCTCCCTATAAAGCATGCACCCACATTGTCCCACACCTGTGGAACAACATGGAGCAGATAAATGCACTTGCTTCCTGGATTACAGCACTAACTGCTAAAAACTTTGCAACGTGGCCCCAGCAAAGAGCTCTGTTTTACACTGGCATTTCCTATTCCACTTGGATATACAGGTAATCCAGGACCAAACTGTTGGTTGACAATCTGAATTTGTGGCTTAAAACACACTTCCACTTTGACACCTTTCTTATAGAAGGTTAGAAGATGTTCAGAAACTCACCACGAGTTGCCTAGAGGTTTTTCAGTAAATGGCATAAACATCTTCAGAGGAACTCAGAAGTGGTAAAATGTGAAGCCTTGTTTTCCTCTCTCCCAAGTCAAGAATATTTCTCCACAGCTACTATTTCATGAATGAGTCTCTGCTTATCACTTTGGAAATAAGAGGCCTACACCACGGCATTTCGGACCTACAATTTTGTAATTTCATCCTAATATACTAATGCACATTAATGTACTTAGTGAACTTTTTTTTTTTCTGAAAAGGAGGAGGAAAAAAGGAACCTGGAGGCAAATGGTATCTACCATTAACTAATATTCTTTGAATTTGCCTTAGATACCAAAACGACAAACTACAAGCCAAACAGTATCTCAAATTTCTGAAGAAGGCTACAGAGCAAAGTCAGAATTTAAAAAAAAAAAATTGCAAAAAGTTGATTTTTTTATTTCTTCCCTAGTTTTCTAAGTAACTCCATTAGATTACTATGAAACCATAGCAAAATTTATAGACTGTTCCAGAGGAAAATTATATTTTTTGAGGTTTGAGTTGTTTTTTTAGTTTAAATTTACACAAGAAAGATGTGAACTTTCTTTTAGAATGCCCTTCTGAAAACTGAAGTCATATCTACTGAGCAACTACTTCTTCACCACAAAAATCACATATAAAACTTCTGTGAATGTTCAGTATTAGATCAGAAATTGTGCTAACCTGGCAAGGAAAAAACTTAAGTTTCTAAGTCTTGTCACTAATCTAAGATGATATTAATGTCAATATTTTAAAAATTGAGGTAGAGAATTAATAATTAGCATTCCAGTAATACTGTATTTGAGGGGAGAGTATGGTGATCCAGGAGACATTCACTCCTGTGAAAGTTCATTGCTACTCAGCTAAAAAATGAACATTATGTTCTTGAGCACTGTTCCTACGGCAATACATGTAATTATCTTCTGATTGTGGGGTTTTAGTCATAGAAATGTTAAACATTTTTCTTACAGATTTTTTTTTGGAATACCCTTTTTACAAAGTCCATGTACATTTATTAAAATTTGCAAAGCTGAATAAGTATGAAAGAGCAGCAAAGAGGAGAATAATTCTAATAAAGCAGACATATCTTGCAATAAAACAGAACTAATCCAATGCATAACTTTAAAGTTGGACAACCTTATCAAGAAAGGAATATCTCACAAAAGGCAAACAAACACCTGTCTTACTTTTTCTTTTCATATGTGCATCTGTGCTGTTATAAATTCATCAAATAAAGGATGAAGAAAATTAACAAATCAAGAATTGACTGTTTATTAAAGGAACACAAAGTCAAAAAAAATCTCTAAAACAATTGTATGTGAGTAGATAACGAAGGAGAAATAGATAATTAATATTTAATTTACGGACTTATTTAATTAGTTGCGAGGTCTCAAAGCCTTTAACTTCCAGGCTTCATCTCTTAATAACTTCTCTCTCATAAATTTATAAAACATTAAAAGTTTAAATTGTTTTTCAGAAACTATTCAAGATATAAAGCTGAATGTCTTTGGGAACAGCCTAGAATCTATAATTTTACTTTTTTATTAATATACTTTGCACTAGCATTTACATTTGCTATTTTGGATTATGTTTCTTAGAAAGACTCCACATGGTTAATTTGAAACTAAGGTCAGTTTTTTTAAATTTTCTTTATAACAGCATCAATGTTAATAAAGAAATAAGTAAATAAATAAACAAATAAGAGACATTTTCCTCAATAATGACCTGCTTTAAAAATCATAATCTCATTACTTCAATGTTCGTTTAGGTAAATTGTGGGTCTGCCATTTGCATTTAATTAGTCACTTGGAAAAAACGCAAATAAAACAAACCAGCAAGCACCTTCACATGGGCATGCATTTGTACTGCATAACAGTTAGTGCTTAATTATCTTTGTTTTAGAAGCAATATTTATTCGCTTCACCTGCTAAAAACTGTTTGCCTCTCACAGTTCTCTGTAAATGTAATATCAAATACAAAAAACATTTTCTCATTTCCCTTTTATGTCCAATTTCTTTGTTTTGCATCTTCAAAGTGATGTCCTTAAATGTTTCTTCACACTGTCTCTTACCCCAAATTATTTTGATAAACACATAAAAGAAGTAAATATTTCAATTTTTCCTCTAATGGAATATTTGTCTTTTAAGATATCTGCTGCCTGGAGCATGTACTGTGCTTTACTCAGCTTAATTTAATTCATTTTTGGTATCTAACATAGGGAAGGATGCCTTTCATTGGTTCTCATCATTTGGATACCATTTCCAATCTACTGTACATGTGTATCATTTGAGTCAAGTGTTCACCTCTAGCTGCTTTGAAAAATATTAACAGTAAAACACGCTCACCTTCAGGCTCCCCACAGAGTGTACACTGTGACTCTGCAAAGAAAAAGAGATAAATTATAATTTCTTGATTTTAAGATTTGTCATAATCACATCCAAATAAAACAAACCTTAGAGAACTCAAAGTTAGCATGAAAAATGCAATTCAACTTTCAGCACCCATTTTTAACAGCTGCAAAATAACTTTCAAAGAAGAATTTTTGCAGGAATAATTTTAAAAAATAACATAAATGTCTAGTTACATTCATACAAGTATCACCTTCAGAGACTGCAGCTGAACGCATTCATTTTGCAGGACTTTTTGCTTCCACATTACTTTTTTGTATTTGTAGACGTACAATACTGCAGTGACAACAGTCACTCAAATAAAAAGTTCAAGCCTCCTAATATTTTATTATTGGAGGTAGCAAACAGTAATAGTGATAGAGTTTATTATATTCCTTTCTCATAAAAGACTTCCAAGTCCTTCCAGGCAAGAGGAGTAAGTCAAACAGTCAATGTAAATGTGCAGTTATATTCTGCAAAATATTCAAGTAGAGAAATTAAGGAAATAAAACTCCATCATAAGAAACACAGGGTTTCTAAATGTATAATTACTATTTTATTCACACACCACTATTTGGAAGTTGGCAGTCTTAAAAATTATTTTGCATAATTTACAAATACATACACACATGGAGGAAATATTTTAAAGTATCCCTTGAGATTGAGCTGCTTCAGGTGTTACTATCAAGCTGTAGAACAAAGCTATCATTTAGAATACAAATACCAGAATCAATTGAAATCACAGGGAATGTAATCAAGTTGGCAGATAATTCTCATATACTGGAAAAGTTCCTACTATAACAAGACAGCACAGTCTATTCTAAATCACAGATCTCCGAAATCTCCATTTAAACACTTGGCTGAAAAATTACATCTCTAACAGTAACATGTATGCTGAAGAAAATATATATTTATGTAGGCGCACACACACACACACACACACGTGTGCATGTATATATTTTTATATGAATTCAGTACAAAAAGCAGTTTAACATCCCTGTTTATATACAAATCCCATTCAAAAGCCTGATGAAATTATCTCTGGTCTTGAATGACAAATAGGAGATTGGACTTTAGCTGTGATCTTGACTCGAAGGCAAAAAAAGCCAGAAATATAGAATATGAAACACATACACTGAGTAGATTGACCTTTATGGTGCCACTGTGACATTGTCAGTTATTTAGAAGTACTTTCTCCATACAGATAAGAGGCTGTCTCACAGTAACCCACTGTTGTAATGGTACTCAACTCTACCTCATTCATATATTTTTAAAAAGTTAATAATTGGGTTTTTTTACAATTGCCAGAGGTTGTAGAGTGAATGAGGGAAAGGAACAAGAAAAATATGTTTATCCAGGCAACTCTGCTGCTGATAGGTGGATCACAACTTCTAAAACAGCATAAAATTGCATGAAAGAGAGGAATTAATTTTGAAGCAGTTCAGCACCACAAAGCATGTAGTTGAACCATCTATTGATAGACTCACCAGTGTCCCCAGCAGATCTGACAAACTGAAAACAACACCCCAATAGCAAGCTTGAGAAAAACCCCCAGTGTAAAGCATGAAAAGCCCAGTCTCAGATAACACAGGCCAGTTTCTTTCACTGCTGGATGAAAAACACACTTGCTACAATCTGAAGTGATGCAGAAGAAACAGCTCCAAAGATTATTTTTTTTTTCACTTTTAATTCAAAGACTTTCTGAGGCTGCCTGTCTGTGTGAAGTTTATTATCCTGATTGATAAGGATGAACAAGCTGAGACTTGGTTTCTGAACTTCTGACTTTTTGCTGATCCTCTACGTCCTGCTAACAACTGCTTTCCTGGTTTGTTACAATACAAAGAGTCTGCCTGACATTTTTTGCAGCTCTAAACACCATCTTCCAAAGGTCTCCACTCAACAGTACAAATCATTAGCTTCCCTCTTTTCTTCACTAACATAAATTAGTGCCAATATTGCAAATCTGCAGCAGGGTAGATAGTCTAACTGTAAAATAAGGCTTGCAGTTATGACTGGTGTGAGAAAGTTGTCCAAAAGCTAGCTAGGTGTCAGCACTATCCCTGTCAGATTTTTTGAACTTCTTTCAGGTGTTTAAGGTCCCGTGTTTACAGGCAAGCCAGGTCTTTCTTCCCCTACCTCATCATCCCTGGGGTGAGCTCATGGAGGGATTTTGTTTTAATTCATCAATGTATGCCTTCCAGAGGCTGGGAATCACCTCAAACTGACAGCGGCACCTCTCCTTCATTGGCAAGAAGCAGACTTTGTGGATGAGGATGATTCACCAGTAAGCCTCTGTTTATGAATTTCCCCACTGTAGTTTGCTACTGCGGGGGAGGACTAGATACCCTTTTCGTTGTGCTTGACAGATACAGATCGAGTGACAAATAAAAACACAACCACTTCTACTAGACCCGTGAACAACATGATCAGGAGGTTGTATAGAGCACTGTTTTCCACAGAGCCTCTGTGTGTATGTGAGAAAGAGAGAGAGAGGCAATTAAGTCTATTTAGATCCATACATTCTACTGTTTTTGTTGAAAGATTGCATGTCCTAAGTATCCAAGACTAAAATCATATAAAACATATACATCACATGCAAATATTTGCAGGTTTACATTATACAAAAATACAGAAATGTTAAAATCCTGTAAAGAAGCTATGTCTTCAAACTTATTTTAACTTGTTTTCTCTGTAAGAAAGTTGTATCTTGGTAGAAAAGATCTTTCTGAAAGATAGCTTAATACTAAACACCTGTACTAATTTGGAAATTTTCTAATTTAAATTTAAGTTCTGGGGTCAGATGACAGCAATGAAGGACATGACAACAGTGTAAAAAGATACCACTCCATTAGGTGAAATGATATTGTTTAGGCTGAGATAAACCTCACCCAAGTTTGGGTGTCTCAGCATTAGTGTTAAAAATCTAAACTAGTCTTAAAAGATTGACCAATTAGTGGAAAGAAACAGCCACCCAACCTGTCTTATAAATCTATTTTAGCATGAGATAAATCAATAAATTGCTTTTTGTAAGTACCCATTCAGGGGTTTGGGGGGTTTTTTGGGGGGTTTTTTGTGTTGTAAGAGGTCTTAGACTTAGGCTACATCTTCACAACAACATTCATGCCAAGAGAGAAATAAATGTTCATTGTAAAGCACCCCTGGAGGTCATCTAGTTTAGCCCGCCACTGGGAGCAAGGCTGTTGCTAACACAAGTTCAGCTCAGCTGGAGCTTTGATAGTCAAGTCCTGAAGGCCACCAAGGATGGAGATTCCACAACCTCAATGGGCAGCCTGCTCTAGTGCTGCATCAGCCTTGTAGTGTCCTACTGGAATCTCTCAGTCAGCTGTACATGGCCATTCTTCCTTGCTGTATCACCCAGCACGGCCAAAAAGACTTTGGCTCCATCCATCTGTAACTCTCCTTCAAACAGCTGTAGCCTGCTATAGATCTTCACCTCAACAGATTATACAAGCCCATCTCCTTCAACCACTCTGACCAGAGGGCCCTCTGCTAGACTCCTTCCAATTTCTCCCTATGCTTCAGGAAGCAGGGAGCCCCAGCCACCGAACACAGTATTCCACAGACAGCCTCACCAGCACCAGAAGGAAATAATAACCTCCTCAGGGTGCTGCTGATAGTCATCCTGGCACAGCCCAGTACTCAGTTTGCCTATGCGCAAGGAGAACATTGTCTGTCAGCCCACATGAAACTTGGTATCCATGTTCCTTCAGAACAAAATAAACGAATACGATCAAGTCTTAGCGAGATCAATCCCCTGATCCAAGTCTCCTGTCAATTATAACAGTGCTCATGCACGGCACAAGGGAAGAGGGAACACATGGCCAGATGTGGGTAGACCAAGACTGCTCTTTTCAGGACTGGCCAGCCCATAGTCATGAAATCTCAGCCTCAGACAAGTAACTTTTGTATGCCCATGCTGGATGAAATGACATCTAAAGTGAAAGTGCTTAAGCTATGGTGCTTTGTGATGGAGCAGGAACAGGACATGATCCGTTACCACATTTCAGACAAGGATATTTCTCAAGCCTTTCCTTGCCACATTTCCTCTTAATGGATTATGCCTCTACATATCTGATTCACCTAAAGTGTTATTATGATAATTTCACAGGAGGTATTCTTTCTTTTTAATATGTTGCTAATCAGCTGCACTTAACAAAGATGCTCGTTCGTGCAAACACTCATACATGTCAGTCACTTCTTTGTCATTGCTCTCAAAAGTAAAATGACTAAGATGGGTGAGTGTTCAGAGATTTGGGACCCAATAAATCAATAGAACAAGGAAAACCTGTATTTATATTATTAATCTCACTCTATCATTTTGAAATTGTCTAGCCAACAGAAATAATCTTCCCAGATACAAGAACTTGCTGACAAAATAGGTCATAAGAAAGATCTTTTGACGAAACAAATTTATCATGAAGACACAAGCTCTTTTTTCCCCTCAGATAACATGGAATTTATTTTATTTTACAGATTTTCTTGTCTAACCTAAATGATAAGTATAAACAAAAACAATAAAACTAGACACATAAATGCCAACATTCTTTTTTGCTGAGACCAACATTCAATTATAAATTAGAGTGAAGAAAATTTTTCTGCTAAACATGTTCACCTTTCTTGTATGGTTGGTGCATGTACACAAACACACACTCTTTGTATAAAGAGCTACAAAAAAGAAAACAATATATGGGCCAGGTGAGAGATGCAAAATAGCCATTGTGAATAGATTACAATTCAAAATACCCAGACCAGATATATAGTGTAACAAGACTAAGACAACACAATATTGTTAGTATTTTATATCAGTTTAAAGAAAATACCAGATGGTATTTAATAGTTAACTACCCTTTAAAGTACACTATGCTATCAGCAGGGGCTTACCCAGATTATGGAGTCCAACCTAGATGAGTTTTGACCGAGATACATGGAAGTGACAGTATGACAAGAAAAAATATGCAAAGGTGAGAAGCAGTGCTGGGGATAACTTGTCACCACAACACTGCATTCAGAAAATGGATGCAGTCAGCCCTTCTGACTGCTCCTTGAATAATACCACATATCCAGTTTTGTATCCCCACTTCATTTGTGTAACAGACCTTTCTGTCTTTCTTCTCATCTCATATTACCAGAGTCCCTTTCCAGCTCATCCCTGCTACCACCTTTCTCTACACTATTTTAAATTTCAATTACAAACATTTATGTTCCATATTGCTTATATTTATCTTCCCTCTTCCAACCCCCACTGTCTAAATCTACTTACCTAGTGGCCAAAAAAGATACCCCTGTTATATAATTACTGATGATCACTGCCTATTTGAATCCAGAACTCAGTGCAGCAGAGGACAACTGGAAATGGTGTTTGTTTCACAGAGAAATATGGTTGGCTTCATAGAAGACAATTCTTGGTTTGCCTTTTTTTTTTTTTTTTTTTTACTTTCATGTATACAAAATAATAATAATAATAATTCAAAAAGCAATGAAAAAACAGATCAAGTTCCAGTGAGGCAATTTAGCAGATAGTGCTTTAGATTTTGGTTCTAATGGCAAGAATGTAACTGTTTCTGACGCCATTTCATCAGTGTCTCTTCACATCATTTTACTGAGGTCAGTGAAACGGAACTCTGCAACACTTAAAGAGACATAGAGTAGCCATGCATTATATTAAGATTGACTGAAAAGCCAGGTATAATTTAAGGCTAAACAGTGAGACTTGTAATCATATTCTGGACTGTAATCCAATATTTGTATCTATACATGGTTATAATAGTGCCAGTAAAAGCTAACTGTATTATGAACTGTTTTCCATTCTCTCCATGTCTATTTTTCTCCTACATCTTTCCTATTTGTCAATCTACAGCTTTTTCCTCCTGTTGATATCTCACCATTGCACAATACCATCAGCTGAAACACTGATGTGACAGACCTATGGGATAAACTGTGAGATTTTATCACATCCACCAAGATTTTCCCAATCACAGTCATCCTCTTTGTTTCACGCCGATGCCAGAGCAAATCCTATGGAGATCTCCCGCTCCATGTTCAGTCAGCCATGCAGGTAAGGCATTGAGAGACACCTACAAAAACCAACTAGCCTTTTCTTCTGCAAAGTACTTTTGCATTTTACCTACAGAAATGTTTTTGAAAACCTCTGATGACAGGGAATACAACCCTGTTCAGGTAAATTATCTGTGCTGCTACACTATCTTTGTAGTTGGAGGGATTTTTCCTATATAGTCCAAACTGGCATTGCGTTCAGCTATGCAGATGGAATTTTTAATGCACTTAGGAAAAAATAATATCTAATTCAGATACTTATTGTTTACTTCACGTCTTGGTTTTTGTTGTTGTTGTTGTTCTAAATCTTGATTTTTTCCTCACAGTCATGGTTGCTAATACTCATCTCATCTTTGCTCTTCTCACCTCGAGTCTTTCCAACTTAGCCACACCTTAAAGTTATAAGTGTCCCACAATGAACACAGTACATGACCTGAACCCTTCGACTGCCAGGTAGAGCAGAATATTTACACTCTCACATCCTTTTTATATTTCTAAGAATTTAATTGGTCTAATATCGGGCAGTACTAAGATCTCATCTCATCCTTATAGAAGGGAATTTGACTAGAGGTACCTTGACCAGTGAAAAAAGTCAAGGACATTTAGTCAGTCTGCCTTTGCAGTAGGAGCCCTGTTCATGTAATCCGTGTAAACCAAGGGAAATCCACAAAGCATATCAGGTGCTTCTTACAACTTTTTGTTTGAAACGATGAAGCGGCAAAAATAATCAAAACGACACTACATCAAAACACTGTATTTCTCACAGTAGTTTAGTGCTGACAAATAGTACAACGGGAAGAGAAAGCAACTATATTCAGATTCAGATATTACTTGGGCCCATTTCCACAAACAGTCATAAAAGAAACAAAAATAGTTACAAGTTACACAATCAAATGAAAAGCATGCAATTATACATATCTATAGTATGTATCTGTCTATCCTGAAATATTTTTTCTTCTTCTGAGCTATAGCATTTACACATAACTACCAGCAGTCAGTTCATCTTGCAGAACACACTGAAAAATGTAATAACGACAATTTTTTTTAGAATTGTTGTGGATATAGCCAATAAATGTATTTCATCCCTCTGGAACTATTTCTACAAGCACTTCTTGCTGAGTGTAAAAAAGCCTGCCTTCCTGTCTGCCTCTCACTGCTGATCACTTATGGTATGACCACTCTCAAGACGAGATTCCCTTGCACTTGCCATTTCAGCTTTCTTGAATTTTCCCTTTTTAACTGGGGTATTCATAACAAAGGGCCTTTTACTGCCCAGGATCAGGCCTTGGGGTTAGGAAAAACAAATATCTACCAGAGTTTCAGAGAATAGGGAAAATACAACACAAAAACCAGCTGCCTGTGAGAGACCAGCAGCTGGGCTATATTGGGAAAGACAGAGCAAGGCAAATGAGTAGCCCTGAGAAGGGCACTGAAAGAACTTTAAATAAAAATAGAACACAGAATAGCCATTATTAAAATAGAATGAGCCTAAAGCAGAAGAGAATCAACCAACCTGGCAGCAAACTTTGTATCTTTTTGAGCAAATGAACTGACATCCAACCAAATGCATAAAACAACCACTAAGAACCCATTATTTTCCCCAGATAAAAATGTAAGGTTCATGCTCAAAGCAATGCCAGAACATATTCACAGCACATCAGATCGTCCTCTATATGGAGTTTACACATTACACATGCATTAACCAAGCCAAAAGAGATTTCAGAAAAGAATTATGAGACCAGACAATCGAATATTTTCATAGGAAAACAAAAAATAAATGAAGCAATAAAAAGCAAAATATAAAAGACTCAAGAAAGAAAGAAAAAAAGCTAATGTTTCTCTTGACGATCTGAACAAAAATATTTTATTTTCAGAGGAGAAGTCATAAACACAGTAATAAAATGGATGTGTTTTAATACACTTCCTATACTATTTCAAATGCACAGTATCAAAGTGGAGAGTCCAAATATACTGAATTAGTCCAAAACAGACCAGAAGATATGTTTATAAAGAGCAAATCTACATGCTTTTCTCCTCATTTTTACACTTGTTTTCTAGTATTTGATATTCGAAGGTTAAAGTGGGTAATACTTCTCACAACCAAGGGAACGAAACCTACCACCCCCGAATCACATTGTTGCGTCGTTATGAAAAACACCAAGAACAGCAGGGCTGGTGATAAAAAATTGTGAGAGCAGGGACCCATGAGAGCGGGGACCCATGAGAGCACTGTGAAGTACAAACCTGAAGGCAGTCTGCATCAGAAGCTTGCTCCAAAAACCCTCTGGAGCCAATGCAAATGTCAACGGAGTTCATCAGACTCAGGGTCAAATCTCAACAGCATATTAATGCAAAACTAGCCAAGCTATCTACCACCATTCCTCTACTTTGTCTTTTTTTCTCTCTTGTCTTTAACTTTGGTCATTTTAAGAAAATTCACCAATAATCTCAGACCCTGATAAGAACAAGTAAAAATGGTACAAATCCAAGTTGAGCATGATATAACAAAGAACCACATAGACAGAGGGCAAAAAATATTGTATGGGACAGCGTAGTTATAGAGTAGATCACATACTCTGATAGTACGGTACACTGAAGGTTAAATTGATTTTTTTCACTTCTTTTTCCTCCTTTTCTCTCATATAGGAATCAGATTTCAAAAGCATTTAAATGGGGCAGGGAGCTGACTTGATACACAGATTTAAGCAGGTAATTTGAAATACAAAGGGTGTACAAAAAATGATGTAACCACTGAAGGAGGTAAGAGGTCAAGTCCAGGATGTATCCACATCTGGGCAAAACTGTTGAACGATGTCCTTCATGTAGAGTGAGTAATATATATCAATTTAGAACAGTACAGGTTGGAAGAGATGTCCTGCGGTTGTTAGAGTTTATCCCTCAATGCAGAGCACTGCCAACTGCAAAGTGACATTAGGTTTCTCAGGGCCTTGCCCACTCAAGTTTTGAAAATCCACTAGGAAGGAGAACCAATAGTCTCTCCTGGCAACTGTCCCAGTGTTTGACCACCTTCATCACAGAAAGTTTTTTCCTTGTGTCTAACTGAAATTTCCCTTGCTGTAACATCTATCCCTTCTTGTCCTTTCCCTGTGCATGCCCATTAAGAGTCTGGCTCCATCTGGCTGTAATGACCCATTAAACAGCTGAGGACAAGAGAGCAATTAGCTCTGCTTTCCTCTTGGCTTCCTTTCCTTCAGGATGAACAAATCCAGGTCTCTTCAGTGTCTCCTTGTGCATCAGATGCTCCAGTACCCTCCCTATCTTGGTGGCCATCCTCTGGACACAGTCCAGTTCGTCTATGTCTTTTTTATACTGGGGTGGGAGTGGCACAGGGGCTAGAACTGGACACTACTTCAGTTTCAGCATCTTAAGTGCCAAAGAGAGGGGAGTAATCACTCCCTTTAACCTACTAGCCGTACTGAAGCAGCCCAGTGTGCAGCCAGCCTTCATTGATGTGGATGCACTTCTGAGATACTAATAAAAGGGCACTGAAACACAAAAGGACTGTGATATACAGCTGCAGCTTTGAACTGGTCCAGTCCCAAATATGCAGTGACCTCACATGCCAAGTGACTCCTTGAAGAGGTTACAGCAGCAAACTCTGACGTGCCAGGCAATGCCTCCCAACAGTTAGAGACAATAGCTCAAGGACTGATCTGTTGTATAAGCCTTTTCTACTGTCCTGAGAAGGAATCCACGGTGGATTCCTTCTTAAATACAGACTGAGGGGAATAAGGCTTGTTTACCAGAGCACTGAGCTACCCTCTGGAAGGATTTCTGTCTTGACCAGTCTGTAATAACTTTTGGAATCTAATGACATTTCTAAATATATCTCAGGAGAAGAGCTTCCATACAGTCTCTGCTCTCCATCAGAAATGCTGTCTTCAGGTGCGAGTGGGCAAATACACAGAAGCCACAAATTTAGTGTGAAACATGAAACAAAAATCTGTTTACGCCATATAGCCTTTGCTGCAAAACAAGTGAGTGTTAATAAACCTAATCTGACAAAAAAATATGCTTCCCTTTACATCTTGAACATTCTCAGAAAAAAAGTCTGCGCTATTGATGAGTTCAAACCCTTCCATCTCACTGGATATATAAACATGACCTCTGTCATAACCATTACAAAAGCACAAAGACCTCATTGCAGGACTCAGACCTAAGCTCAAAATCACTAGAGTGCTTAATTTTAGCTTTTACAATAGAAAATGAAGATTTATTTGGGGTAACAGAAACTCCCCAGTGACTTAAATAGAAAAAAAAAAAATAGTTTGCCTTTTCCTGTGAAACAGCTACTAACTTCAACTCCAAGCCTCTAACTAGTTCTGGTGAAATGAGCATCATCCACACCTGTACAAAGCCCCTGTGCTGGAACAAAGTAAAAAGTTGCACACATCTGGAAACTTTTTATGCATTAAGTTTTACATAGCGAACACTCCTAATGAACATTTATAAACAAAACCAATCCAAAATTCCATTTGCAACTAAACGAACATTAATCAGAACTGTAGATATACCCTTTCATAAAAAGATGTAAAATTGCAATAAAGAAATAGGAGTTGATAATCCAAAAACATTTCATGAAGTCAAAATTGAGATATGGAACTTAATGACTAAAAAATAGCCTGATCTTTTTGTAGAAACACTCGTAAATTCAGCCTTAAATAGCCAAAAGCAAAGCTGAAACAGCAATTTAAATTTATTTCTTTTCAACCATGTGAGTCCCTTTTCTTTCTTCAGTACATCATGCACACAGCAATGTGTACCTCTTTCAGCCAACCTCACCTTTTAGATTACTGCAGCAAGCTAGCATTCCCTGTCAGTGATTTGACCTTCACTTCCTTTATACTTTTGTAATGGTCTGGTGATTTCTTTAATAGTTAGCTACAAGGAAGTCCAGATTTGCAGTATTAGGAGTCTCTGTACAGAGACCAATCATTGAAAGGAGTCCTAAGGTCAAAATAAAAATTGTTAGCACGCACTATGCCATAGTTGTAACTGCAAAGTATCACAGGTCTCTATGTGCTGCTTAGAAACTTCAGGGAATTTAAAATGCAAACACCCAAAACTCATACGGGATGCTTCTGTCTGATTATTAAACATCACTGAAATTAGAATCTCAGCACAAGCCCTGCAAGTATTTTAGACATTGTTAGTAATATATTAAAACCCTCATAAAACTCTCAAAATTAAATTAATGTATAATATACTCAGCTAATTAAGTACAAATCATTGGCACTATCATCACCGGAGCAAACTTTCATTGACCCGTCTAGCCTAAGGGCAGGATACCGTTAATAGCCCATCTGAATGTTATTGCCTTTCGGAAATTAAACGTTTTGTTGCGTCAAACATAAGATGAAACTGCGTAATTACACTTCGCTTTCAAGACACTAAAAAAGCAGGAATACAGAAAAGACACTAGTCCATATTAAGTGCCTGTAATGTCTCAGATTAGTCAACTGAGTTTAAAGTAAAATCAGTTTCTCTCTATTCTTCAGAACTGCTTTTTTTTCCCCTTCCAAATGCATTAAATAAAATTTCTACTGTAACTGTCTCTCTCAATCTTAGAATAATAAGATATTTTTTCTACTTCCTAGCAAGATACTGGAAGAAAGTTTACTTAAAAAAAAAAAAAAATCACAGATAAACTGAGCAGTTTCTCTTTATGATCCAGTGTTCAAAGTCAATGCAAGTAACTGCCACCCTCGGTTTGTTTTTCTGTCTGAATATTTAAACAGGAGAATATTTGCTTCAACCACCAGAAGCTTGTTGTTAATGCAGCTTTTTCTTTTAGATAACCAAACTAAACTCTGATGACCGACCCCTAAACAGTCACCTAAGTGCAGGACTAAGCATGAATTTAGAGATTATAAACATGCACATTATGTGATTTCCACAATTTTACTGGCCTCCGTCAAATTATTTACAAGATGTAACTAAGGGGCAAATTCCTTAAAATTTGAAACTAAGGAGGTTATTATTAACAAGAAGGTAATATTGAACTACTTGTAAGAGACAAGTAATGAAAAAGTTATGATCTGGTTTTCTACACTAAAATGATAAATAATTATACACAAGTTATGCATAAATAAAAGTCATAAACGAGTAGTTTATAATGCTAAATTCTCTTAATCACAGAAACACCACTGGATTACTAATCAACAGAAAACAGACATATGCAGGTGTGAAATTAGCTGCGTCAGATTTAATACATCATCCTTAAAAAAAAAAAAAAAAAAAACAAACAGTATTTGCCATGCCTATTTTCCAGCACTATTTATCTAAGGTTTCCTATGTAAAATATTTCAGTTATGGGACAATGTAATTAGACAAGTACTATTTGACTTCAAAAACTAATGCACCTCAGATGTGGTTGAAAAACAGTAAAGCATAACATTGGCTAAGGTGGCATCTAAACATAAATAAATTTTCCATTATATAGAATTCTTCATTAATATTTAGGCCCTTTTCATAACCACACAGTCTTAATGAACTAATTGTATCATGTACTAGTAATAACATGAATCTATCTGTCAGACTTAGAAATGCTTTGGCTTACATGTTTTATGGTACAAGTTGTCTAGCCTAGTTTTATGATGACAACAATAATATAAGTTAAAAAATAATGTAACATCTAAACTGTCTGGAGGAATTTGAATACTTTGATAATATTCATAAAACATTTCTACATATATTTTTTATTTATCTTTTCATGTTCTGAAAGCACACAAGATTTTCTCTAGGGTTGTAATTTTAGTTACATCTGGTCCCATAGCATTAAAATAAATAATTCTTTAAATTATTTTTCATAACAATAAAATAAAAATCTAGATGTGAAATTACATACTTTCACAAAATTACACAGGATGCAAAACCTAGAAAAGCAAACAGCTAAATATTAACCCTGATTTCAGCAGAACTGAGTACTCTTTTATACATTTTCAGAAATGTGTCTGCTTTTAATTTGCCCCAGACAAGGAGATCTTTACATGCCCATACAGCAAAAATAAAGGAAGTTTAAGAGCATCTATTCCCTCTACTTTACTTTATTTTCTGTCAGTTAAGAGAGATCACAATACACATATTCTGATTTTGTTAATACTATAATAAATTAAGAAAATTGGAAAAGAGAAGTATTCATGTGGAAAAGTTAAATTGCATTTGAGAGGGGAAAAGCAGTAATCTCTCAAACAAAGCTTCAGGTAAACCCCCAAATTAGTATTGCCTCATGATGCAGGCATTGAATGTGATGCTTAAAATTACCATGGAACTGATATTTCCTTTTGTTAAGCAGAAAAATTGAGCTCAGTGGCATCTTGCTGTTGAAACAATAATTACGAATACAACAGAACTGGTAGTCCTGAGGAAATCCAGGTGTTTATTAAGCAGTTCTTCAGATTGTTTGTCCGGCTAACTACAAGCCCAAACTCTGCTTTAAAAAAAGGACTTTAAAAATAATATTGTTATTGATGACACACAAGATTGAATGCTGCAATAAACCTGTTTTCCCTATGACTTTATGCCCTTGCCACAACGTCTTGGTCACACTGCTCAAACTAACAATTCACAAGGGTTATGCTTGTATGAAACATTTTTCCACAGCGGAAAGAAATGGTTCTGTATAGTTTATATGGTAGGTCTCCCTGCTGTAATAGCTCCAAAATCCAGTTCAGCTGATTTGGAAATAAGAGTCTATCATGAAAGAAAGATATTTCCTACTTAGAATCTAGCAAAAGAACCACAAGTATACAGACAGGACCAAAAGATAAGAATGGGCTTTGTGAGAAAGAGCCTGGTAACAAGAATCTAGGACTCAAAAGAGCAACTCACAAAAATAAAATATTTTTCATCAGGTCAGTTAACAAGTACCAGGAGGTAACAAGCACCACTGAATCAAAGTGCAAGGCTTAAAATAATTACACCAAAAATGGTATACAGAAACACTGAGAAGCTGAAAAAAAAAAACAAACCAACAGATCCAGAGAAAGAGGAAAAGATACATATGAGAATTTAAAGGAAGGGTTTTTTTTAAATGCTGTAAACATTGGCATTGCAAAACATCTACAGAAGTTCACATATGCAGAGCCACAAATGAATGGTCAGTTCATGTTTACTGAAACACTGAAGCTCTTTGGAAGTACTACTAACTTCATATGAATTCCCTGGAGAGCGTACACTCAGAGTCTGGATAAATGAAACACTCATTCACAGTAGGAGCTTGGTCTAAGTGTGGGAAACGCAGCATCAATACTGTATACGAAAATTGAGGGAAGCATGACTTGGACGTTTATTTTTTTGAAAGAGGAGGAACTTAAAATACACAATAGTGGAAAGTGAAAGATCAGGATCTTGGTATGTGTCACCATGGCTCAGCCAAAATCAAAGGAATCTCACTGTTTTTTATCAATTATTTGGTCCAAGATCTTCCAATCTGAGGGTAATAACACAACTGGAGACAGAGCCAGTAATTAAGAGAATGCAACCGTATTCAAAAGGTTTTTTTGTGACTGGATGAGCAGATGGCAAATGCAGCTTAACACAGAAAAAATATGAGATAATTAGCAGGGAAACCAAACACCAAGTTAGAGAATATGTACTAAATGGAAATCTCATCTAGCAAGCTAATCAAGAGAGGAATTTGGGGGTTATTATGAAAAATAATTAAAACCATCAAATCATTTCACAGCTGCTGGAAAAAAGAAGGCAAAGATGATAGCAGGTTACATTAATAGACAGATACACCACAAAGTAAAGCGATATTATTAGTGTTCAAGGCATCTATTAAGAACCATCCAGAATACTCCACCTGGCTCTGGCAGGCGTGGGAGCGCGCAGCGAGGCAGTGCAGCGCAGATGAAAATCTGGTGTGCTGATGGCACTCCCCAAGTACCAGGCTTCTGGTGCTATTGAGACTGAGCCTCGCCTAGTCTCATTCATGATGTGCAAATTCCAGCCAAACCTAGGGAGATTATTTTTGTTTCCACTGCTCTTACAATGCTGCTGCAGACCCTCAGTCTTGCATGGTTAAATTGCAATCCACATTTATTCCTGGCCAGTTTATTCTTATGCTGGAAATATAATTTAGACTATATCGCTCTTCTCTCTTCCTGGTGTTTACCTCCTTGATATCTTTATAGAGAGCAATCATATCCCTTCTTGGCCTTCCCCTTGCTCTGTAAAACATGTCAACCCATTATATTTTCTTTTGTAAAGTAAGCACTCCTCTTTCTTGACCACCACAGTAGCCTTACAAGCTCAAGTGCTCAGTTCTATCCCAGCACGGATTTCTGCTTGGTGAAGAGGTCTCTGTGCTTGCAAGAATCACTTACGACATCGATATCTATGTTAGCAGGCAAAGAGCCTGAGGAAAGGGACATGCTTAGCTGTCACAGCAGCCAACTCAGTCCAAGTGACTACTGGGAACAAATCCAGAACGTAAGGGCAATGCTCAGACTTATTGGTGTAAATCACAGTACCTGGACCTGGCTGGGGAAAGAAAGAGATGGGTATGGGGTGCTCAGCTCAGGAGCATCCCATGGGAAGGTGGAGGTGGAAAGGGTTGGGACCACAGAACTGGGATGTTCTGGGTTGAACTGGGAGTCTGGGGTAGGAAATAAGACCAAGGCTGGAGGCAGGGTTTTGGCGGGAGCAGGGGCACTGTGGGGGAAGAGATATGTGACTGTCCATGGACTAGGACACACACATACAAGCTACTCCCTTGCTCCCACCTCATTCTTCTTTTAGATTTTGCTTTGATAAGGAGATTAAACACATGCTACCAAACTGTCTGGCCATTTGACAGTTCTCTGACTCTCTTACGCACTACTCCCCCCACCTTCGCCCACTGTCCTGCATTTCAACAGGGAGGCTGACACCTAGAAGACAAGTTGCTAAGAGATCAGAGAATATTGGCATCTGGGCAGAGGAAACACAAACCAAAATTAAGATCCCCATAGGAAAGGCTGCCCTAGAAGTTCAGCAACTATCAGATTTGTTCAGTCTCCCAAACAGGACAAGTATTATGTTGAAATCAGCTGTTACACAAGCTGCTCCTTCCCCAGCAGCTGGGATTTAGGGGGCATGGGAGAAAGCCAGGCGTATTGTGAATAGGGAGGCTTAGCAGATATTACAGAGGAAGTAAAGATATTACTGGAGGAGTGAGGAAGGTTATTTATAAGGAACAGGAGGAGAGAGGATCAGGCTATTGTAACATAGGTCACGAATCTATAAGATACTTTCATTAGTTCCAGCTTTAATCAAACAACTTGCTAGCTTTCCAAATACAATGTGGTATTGGAGTGTTCAGCATAAAACTAATTTTGAACTAGTAAATTACTACAAATCATCAGAGTGAATATATTCATCAGAAAAATGTTAATATAATGACTGATATATGCTAGGTATTAATTAGTATGATCGAGGAACAGAACACATTTATAAATGTTTTCTTTGATTGCATCCCTTAATTTTGCAGAGATCTCAAAGTACTTTTTAATCAATATTGAAAAACCACAGTAATTTTATTTTTTTTAACAGAACAGAGAATGTCTAAATTACTGTTCTTCAGAACATTTCCCTAGAGCTCGACTGTCCTTTGGCATACTTTCAGCTTTCACATTTACAAGAAAGAATGCCAACTATTTCTTTCTTGCTCCTTTACCTGCTTCCTCTTTTCCACCTGGTAGGTGGGAAACATGCAGTCTTATCTTCATATAACAATACAACCATAAATTTACCTGTACTGAGTAAAGTGGTACTTTGCTTCTGTTATTGTCAGTCATCTGATTAGTACTTCATTGGAGTAATGGGAATGAAACTGACTCTGAGACAGATTTCATCCCCAGGATGCTTCTATGTTCATACACTTGCATAGAATTACATTGCTGTTTTTCTTTGGGAATAGCATATTTATTGTACAAATTAATACCAGTTTTAAAGTAAGGTTCTAACTCATTGCTACTCCATGTACTTAGCATCACTTACAAGATAGGTTAGTTAATAAAAATCAGAATTTCCAACCAATGGTAAAATTCATCATTTCAGCAATTGCTTTTATCCACAACTGGAGTAAAACTAAAACATCAATCCATTTTTTAGGCTACATTACACTTAACTTGGACTAAGATGAAGTGTTTAACTTCAGTTTATCAGAGAGAAAGGAAATGTTCTTTGCATTGTTTGATTTAGTTTGGTCAAAGTCTGTTTTGCTGCTCCTGTTTCTGAGGCTTCCGCTCTTTCCAATAAGTAAGCCTTCCTAGCCTCTTCTGTGATGCCATATCGTTCCTATGAAAACATATGACCACATATACAATGGGAAATAGCCCAGTTCTGGAAACCTGTTCCATAAAGAGAGAATGGATACAAGGAAGGACTCTCTAAAAGGCATTCAAAGCATACCAATTAATGCAGTTCATTGTCTATCACAAAGAAAAGCATTCCAGCTCAGCACAACCCTGAAACATGTCTGATCCAACCTGATACAGAAAGCATTCCTTTTCATTATGCAATGGTTAGCAAATTCAAAATCTGGCAGTTTTTGGTTTTGTAGGAAATTCTTTACCCAGTCATGGAATATGTAATAAATATCACAGCTCATCTTCACAGAAATCAATTTTTAGTAAAGGTGTTTGTCACAGGCATGATGAAACCTGCAATATGTTACATATTATTAAAGCAAATTCATGTTTTTACAAGAACGTTCCTAAATACTGTTGATATTTTTATTACTGTTTCTGTTGCAACCTTGTTTTGTTATTTTTGGAAAAAAATTTATCAGGTAGAAAATGAGAAGCAAGAAACAGATTTATGCTGCTTTAATAAAAGCATAAACTGCAAAAGTCTTCTGAAATCTGTTATGTCTCTCCTTTTGGCCCTTAGTCTAGATGATAATCAGTGCTGGCTACTTTTCTGCTAGTCATTCAAAGCCGTCACACTTCCCCTACCAACCCAGCAGCCAGCCAGACTGGCTTAACATAAAGGTCCCCCAAAAGCAGCTGCATTTTCCTTTCTCTATGAAGCTGGAGAAAAGAGCACTGTCTTTGAAAGAGTTAGGTATGTTTTACAAAACTCTGGTTCTTTTAAAATCTAATCATAAAATAATGCTTTGTTCTTATAAGTGCTTCCATTGTTTTGTCTCTAGTGGTTACCATCAAGTGATTTTATTTTTTTACGTTGACAGCTTAGTGTTCAACAAGTAGTTACAGAAAGGACTGTGATTTTTCTGAATGTGAACAAATGGCCATTGGGGGATACAAATGTTGTGGTCAGGCGGGTATGGGTCAGAATGCCCTAACATACACTTTCATAGAGAACTAAAAAAACCCCAACTCTTTCAGTAACTGATACTTCACTGAAAGCCTGTACATGGCTTGGGCATGACAACATCTTAAGGGGAATACTGGAAAGCAAAATTCCTTCCTTAGCTTCTTGTCATCTATGGTGGTCACTCGTTTCTAATTTCATGGACTAAACAAGATCAAAAACACAGACAGTGGCATAAGAAATACTTACTTCCTGCATGCAACTTTGCCCAGGGAAGGAAAATAATAATGGTTAACAATTATATTAATAATCATTATTAAAGCTACAAAAGGGCTTCTTGCTCCTTGACTACAGGCTACGTATCTCTCTATCTGCCTTGCCTCTATCTTAGGTGTAATTTTTGCTTTTCTGAAGAGGCATGAAGAAAGCTGATGTGCTGGCTAGCAGTATATGCTTTAGGTAAAGTGGCTGGGGAGGGCAAGTTTCAGAAAATTATCTCCACAATCCTATTTGCTGGAAAATCCGACCTTTCTACAAGAGTAATCTTATTAAATTTATTTGTTTAATCTGTCATTATAAAGTTAAAAAAATACTGTTACAAATCAACTGAGCCCATATTAATATATTAGATTTCAGCGTCTGAGCAATAAACTAGGTGTTTATAAAACAAGAATCATGACACTCAAGTTTTGTTAAAAAGGCATACTTAAAGGTCATTACATTATATCAGGCTTGTAGGAAAATTGACAGGCACTATTGTTTAAACTTCGTAACAGCTACCTCTGATTCCTGTCAGATACCAGAGCAACACTGGACAAAAAAAAAAAAAAAAAAATCAATTTAAAATATTCCAACTCTAATATAACCTGCTCTCTTCCCCCTCATCTGGAGTACAGCATACATGTCATGGTCTTTCCTTCACTGCTCATCCTATCTAGCGTTAAAAGGTCGGTGATCCGCCTATAGGTGACAGCATATGCCAGGCAAAGTTACGGTGCCCAGTGAGCGCAGTGCACACACAAAGAACGACAGACGTGTCCAGGAGCTCCGCAAAGCAGTCAAGTCACCCAAGCATGGAGGGCATTAAGATTGCAAAGATGATGACAGCAGCCACCACTGCCTCTCTCAGGTTGCAGAAGATGCAACATAACCAGCCTTCTTTGATGCGAGGCATCATGCCAAACCTATCATGCCAGACAAGTGCTTTTAACAGCTGCAATTAAAAATATACCAGTGTCTCTAGAGAAATGTATTTTCCCTCCTGTAAGTGAATTTTTCTGACATACTCTGACTGTCATTCCTCCCCCATATGACACTATCCTAAAGTCCAAAATGTACAAACGAACCAGTGACAGGCTTGACATTCAATATCTGGCAATTCCCACCGAGACAGCAAATGGCATTTCATGTTACTGGGAAGTGAACATTCCTCAGAGGATCCCAGCATATGTCTCACAAACCACACTTAAAATTGAGATTTTTGTCACTGCTGTACAGAAAGCTATCACGTTCAGTCAGATCTTAGTAATTTCAGTTGTAAAGACAAAGGAATATTTTTTAAAAATCCCTACGAAGTTTAATCAATATATGACAGAGAATTTACATTGCATATATAGTCTAGAAAGGAATGTAGCATGATGCTTATGGTACAAGGGTTCCAAGCAAACATGTATTAAGCTTTCCACATAAAGGCTGATGTGAATATTTAGCTATTTTATTCACAATATAACACCTAATCTTTCTCATAGCTTTTACCATATACCATAGGAAGTTACCAGACAAAAATAAGATGATAATATAGATGGGAGAAACTGCATCTGTAAAGATATCAAAGCCATTTTTGTATATTGAAAAAGCAATAGTAAAGGGAGCTATTGTGCTCAACTGTAATGCACTCTGAGACAGCAAAGAAAAAGTAAAAAACGGTTACTGTATAAAGACTAGAAAAGTAACTTTGTTTCAGATAAATTATGATGTCCTATCTTTCACTTTTCTACTTCATTTATAAATTTCAGCAATTCTTGCCCATAACAGCAGAATTTGCTCTCTCAGATTGCAAAGAAAACAAGGAGAATTTCTGGAACACCTACAGCTTCTCAGAACATTAATAGTGATTTAACCATACTGATTCTTGTTTATAGACAAGCAGATAAAGCAGTCTTTAAAGTGTTAAGAGAAAAACAACTACAGTGGTGTATGAGTAGGGATACTGAATGTATTTGTCTTTAAGAGCTAAAAGAGAATGATTTGAAGTCAGGTTGACATCCCCTACTGCATCAAGTTGCTTAGATGGCACATTTAGGCTTTGGTCTTTTTCAGTCATCTAATTCTAGTCTTTCTGAACTGAGGGACACATAAACCGAAAGCAGACAGGCTTTTGCGGTACTTGAGGTCACAAGAGAGAAGAGATGCAGATGGTAAGACTACCAAGGCCAGCAGGTAACACAGCAGGGCCAAAGGTATCATTCATAACCACAGCAGTGTCAGAACCTTGCGAATTAAAGCCACTGGCTCCTACCTCCTTAGTTGTCTGGTTTAGATGGGGTCACTAGTACTTCATCTTACGGCAGCACGTAATCATGAAGACGAAAACTGAGTTTAACATGACTAGAAACTGCAGATTTTTTCCCAAATTATCTACATTTATAAGATGATTTGAATTTTAAGTCAAATACATTTGATTAGACAACAAAATTTTATTTGGCTGATTGTTTTTATTTTTGTGAACACAGCACACTAGGGGACAGTAGAAAATTTCATCTGGGATCTGCACAATAACAGCTCTAGATCTGTGATATACACATACTACAATCTTTACCCAAATGAATGACACAAAGATTGCTTGTCATAAGTGAAGTCAGTGAACATTATATGGAAAAGACATCAGAACAAAGGAGATAATTTGCAGATGATGTTAGTTCCGTGAGAATAAGAGTGATATTTTATCAGTGCCGCGTCAGAACAATAGAAATAATTTGCAGATAAAGTTTGAAAGAAAAGCAATGAAAAAAAATGGTATTTTTATCACAGTTAAAAGTCTAAAGTTTGTGATGATTACTTTCCTGAAAGATTAGGGTGATTCATTGTGGGAAAAGGAAGCTAAATAAATAATTCCTTTTCACCCAAAAACTTGTCAGAGGAAATCCAGGGGGATTTGAAATTTATTGTTCCATAAGCAGGGGTTATAAAAGCATTTTCTTTTTTAATTTTTTTTCAATAATGTTCTGACTCCTCACATATCTATTACTGTATTCTAGGTTCTCCCTGTGGACCCAGTCCCTCATGTGGTAATTCCACTTTCCTTCCATTCTCCTTTTCACTCTATTTCCCTAAACCCAGCCCAGTCTTTCTCCCAGGCTTCTTAACAGCCACTGTTCAGCCATGTGCCAGTACTGTGCGCTGGCTAGCCCACAGGCACACAGCTATTGCTCATGCAGCTGACTTCGGAGCTCAGGCCAAAGTCTTTCTGTCAATCTGATCGAATTTGGGTCTCTCTTCCTTCCCTCGCTGCCTAACTGTAGTTACAAAACCTACAAGCCTTCACAACTTTGAGATCAGTGAGTTTACAAGGGTTTTGTTAGGAACCCAGTCCATTCTTCTCAGAAGTCCCTCACTGGTGTTAGGGAGAGCATTCCAGTTCCCACAACTGCCAAAGCCAGTCAGACACCAGCATGGCCCCAGCAGTAACAGATATGCTGTCCTGCCACAGACTGCACTGGTTATGGACAGGCTGCCCAACATGTACCCCCAAACAGCTCCAAGCAGATGACTTACTTCACCTCATACTCCTTCCCCCCCTCCTTCCCAAGCTCTTCCCTGTTACCACCCTCATTCCCTCCCAAATAAACAGCCCACTACACTCGGTTTTCCCTTTTCTTGCTAGCTCTCATTTTGCTGACTTTATAACCTTACTGGCAATTCTGCTGCGGTTGCCCTGGTACTTCCTGCCTTCGTCCTCAGTTCTGTTCAACTAATGGTTCCTTTTCATTATCTATATGAACATCACCAAGGGCCAGGATGGGCCATCTACAGGTACATTTCTTTCATTAGCATCCTGAAGTTCCTCATGTCATTATCTTGTAGCACATGCAATAGCTCGGGATTAGCCATCTACACACATACCTTAACCTTTTGAGGGGGGAGATTTACAGTCAGACAAAATGCTTGTGCATGCATATTAAGCCTAAAACCTAGGAACAATGGCACATTGCCCCGGTAAAATCCAACAACCAAGAGAAAACCATCTCAGTCCCAAGGGAAATTGAATCTGAAGAATCTTCCTAAAGACCATGGAGATAACCAATGATACCTGATGGGAAGCAAAATGAGTTTTTCATATGGATACGAGGCAGTTCAGTGAGGTCTTGCTATTAAAGTAGAGTAAGTGGTTGCAAGAAGCCCACAGGTACATAAAAAAACCCCACAAATTTACTCATAACATGGTAATCTATAAATTAGACATTGCAGTAAGGCTATAAGAGAGACAAAAGTGAGAATAATGGAATTTTATCTGAATCTTCAAGTAAATGCCAGATATTAGGGTTAGGAAATAGGAATATTCCAGATGTTAGGAAAGCATAAAAGCATCTATACACATCATAGATATTACAGAGACACAGTGAAAGAAATTGCTTTTTAAAAAGCATAGGCAAGGAGGTGTTGAATTGTGTATCTAGAACACTTAATCTGAAATTCAAGAAGAGCTAATAACATATTGAATGTCTCCGGGTGGATCTAGCAAGAGAAAACAGAGTCATTGCCAAGGAGTACATAGACGCTTGGGGGACTATTTTTAATTTTATTTTTTTTTAGGACACATAATTAATCAAATTTTTAATGCAATAGTTCAGTAAGTTTCAAGAGGTGGAAAAACCTACTGGGTAGGACCTATTTTAGGTTTAGTTTTGCCTAATAGGGGAATCAACTGGCAATGCAGAGCTAATACGGAGTCATCATGAAGTGATGTAGTTTATTATATGAAAAAAAAGATCTGAAGTCCTTGTTCTGAGTTAAGAAAACAGATTAAGAGGAAAAAAGCCACAGTAAGATCTCTCAAGAAGATAATCTAAAGGATAAATGAGCACGAGAGCCACTACCTACTGAAAGAAAATATACTGAATACACAAAAGCAAACCCCTTTTGAAGTGTAGGTAGGAAAAATACGAAGAGACCATTCTAACTGCATCAGTAATTTTTTTAATGACCTGAAAATAGAAAAAGAATCATTACAAAAGTGAAAACAAGAGCACATGATTAATGATAAGCATAATGGATAGCTCGTATGCCCCATATGGGTAAAAATCAAAAGGCTGGGGTCCAAAATGCATTTCAATTAGCTAGAGACATAAAAGGCAACGAGGAAAAAGCCTATAAATACATTAAGCAGTAATGAGAAGACAAAAGAAAGGAAGAGACCATTATTTAATTGGACAGAAGACAAAAATATGGATAATAACACAGAGATGGCTAAAGTGTTCAACACTCTGCTTCAGTTTTCATACTTAGAAAAATAATTATAACCATCTACCAAACAAAATGCATTTTAAACAGCATACCAGCAAAAGAAAAGAAGATGAAGAATATTCAGAAAATGCAGATATATCAAGCTTCAGAGAATGTATCACTGTAGAGAACTTTTCTAACTAGCCAAAGCAGTCTCAAAAGAGAGATCACCTTCAAGAACTCAAGGGGAAGTAGCAGAAGAGCAAACACAACACCTCTGTCCACTGGGAAAAAGAAAGACTGAGGAAATTGGACACAGATTAATCTAACTTTGAAAGTCAAAATATAGCAAAATAAGCTACAAAAAAATAAGCTATAGATAGATATACACCCAGTAAGAATTTGCCAAGCATAGTAAGGCTAACGCGATTGCCTGCCGATTAGTAAATGTAAGAATGACTTTAAAATGGCTGGTGATACTACTGCAAATTTTAATACACAATCTTGTTAATTATAACCTGAATATAATCACTACTACAGAGAAACACAGGTGTTGGTAAAAAGCCGAAAACATTTCTGCCATTATCAACTGTCAGTCCTCAAACTTGGAGTCACCAAACTTGGAGGACATCTTCAGTGCAGGCCCAAATCTGGGACTACAATATATATTCAACAATGATTTACACAATTGCAGATGAACTGCATTCAAACCACTCTAGGGACAAAAAGCATTTTGCCAGACAGTATCAGAATTCAAAATGATCTTGATAAAGTTCAGTGTGTTCAGAATTCAGAAGATAAAATTCACAAGAGACTAGGCAAAGTACTGATATTAGAAAGGAACAATTGTGCACTAATACAAAAAGGGGAATATACAGCTAGGCAAGAACTGGATGATGGAAATCTAGGTGTTAGTAGTGATCACAAAGTAAACAGCAATGCCAATGGCATTTCATAAAAAGGAGGTACCTCTTTCTGGGTTGTGTTAGTAGGTGATTCCTTGAGACAGGGTGTCAATCATTCAGCTTCCTGAGCTGCTAAATCCCTCCAAAGATTATTACATCTTAAAAAGCAGCTCCCTTTAAGAAAGCTATAAACTAGCAGAAGCCCAAATGAAAAAAAAAAAAAAAACCCAAAAAACAAAACAAAACAAAAAAAACCAAAAAAAACCCAACCAAAAACCAAAACAACAGCCAAAACCAGCATATTTAAACTTTTAACTAGAATGCAAGACTGAAGGAGCTGTCTTAACACCAGCTCACTCGTATTGTATGGCATGGTGTTTCATGCAAAAGCCTTATGGGTAGCTGCACAGTGGCATATTCTATAAAAAAATCTGTAATCAGCACACAGATTTTCATAACAACTCTCTTAATAAAATACAGAACATTCTCTGTTCTTTATTATTTCCCATTAGGGTAATGACCTCAAACTGAAAAAAGATGCATAACAGAGTTAAGTAGAAAAATGTAGCACCATTGAAACAATGTTTGGATCAGGTCTATTTTGCAAACAAAATAGAAAGTACATTACAATTTATTGTAGCATTCTGTTTATCTTTTGAATGGTTATCAACATTTATATATCCTGGAGACACTAACCATGGCATTTGTACTGTAGAGGCTTTTTATCCCTCCAGGCATCCTGTAGCTCTTAACAAAAAGCTTACTCTGTTTCTATGCTCACTCCCTCCTCTTACTGTAAACCAAACATTATGCTTCCTCATCAGTACAAAATGTAAAAATGTTAGTGATCACTATTCACCGTAAGATAAAACATTGAGGTCTAGACTGAGGCATGTGCAAATGTAGCAGACTCCTCTGGTACGACAGGAGTACAAGCTGGATCTTGGCAATGATGACACCAGCTGTGGTCAACAGCAGCCTTACAGAATTTTGTTAAGAGTAACTGCTCAGTATGGTTACAATGAAGTCTGTATTCTAGAAGAGAGTAAAAGCACAGGATGGGTGTCTTGAGAGAACAGACTTTGCATAACACTGAGCCCCAGGGGGGGAAGCACATACTGCATACGGTCAGTTCCTGGCCACTAAAAGGAGTGCAGCCTGGGGAGCTCAGCAGAATTGCTTTTAGAGCACAATAAAGAAAATAAAAACCATATACCAAACACACGAAATTGGCTACATACAATGAAAATTCAAATGAGAAAACAAGAAGGTACATACGATCACAGCCCTGACAAGAATATGCACAAAGGAAAATCAGGGAGAGCATTGCTCCAGCAGTACCTCCCCTGGTTTAAGGATCCTGCACCTGATCAATGCCCTGCATCCCTTCAGCAGAGGAAAAGAAGTGCTTTTTGGTTTGCTCTTCACCACATTTTTCCTCTGCAATTCAGAAATCATATATGAAGCATTATCTGTTACTATATATTTTTGTTAAGTCAATCAGAATTTTAAAGATTGGCATGTGTGTGTGTATTTTATTCACCAACACTCTTCTACATGGCAAGGTGATTGATACTGAAGCACCAAATCAGAATAAACTCAGATGTAACAGTATATCATATTTAGAGCTGGGCTGGATAAGTTTTTCATAGATGGGTTAAAATATGAAAAGATCAGGTTTTAGTTCCTCTATAGCATAATTATCACTGATAACTGGTGTTCAGTTATCCTGCCATCCTTCCTACAATTGTATAAGTTCTAACATGCCCATTCAGTTCCACATATGATGTGCTAGTCACATGCAGCAATGGCAGAATAAACCTCCAAGTTATCAAGTAAAATGTCAAGAAACTTCCACTCAAGCTGGCAAGAGTCAGAGAGTAGATACAGGTTTTAGAGGTTGACAGATTCTGTTTCAAAATGCATTAGGACTGGATCTGTTTGTTGTACAAAACTATATGCTGTTTGATAAAGAAAAGTTTAATTCATGGATTGGTATAAAATTTCCAAATTATCAGTCCTGTTTTACTTTAATGACTGAGTCAAAATAACATGGTATTTATTTTCTCTAGGCTGCCATATCACATCTGGAGCCTTCTCTGTAAGGTTTAGCTTGCAAGTATGCACCCACACGAGAGAGAATGGAAGAGCCCTGCAGTTAGAGCCCTATGCAAACTACCTAAATTTTAGGCCCGAGTATGTAGGAGTAAACCAGACTATTTACCTTTGAAACAGGTGAGCAGAAGGAACACAGGGAAGAATGGGTGGAGATTGAAGTCTTTTTCCAGACTTGGCTAGAACAGCTGCGCCACTGCAGAGAGATACTAATTTCCAGAAGTAAATTACTATTCCCTCAGAGCAAGGAAGAAGCAGAAGGGAAAATGTGATTCAGAGGAATATCTGAGTCACCATACTTCCCCAGGCTGGCATTACAATGATGCAGTTCACACACCACCTCTTGCTCAAGGCTACGCCAATAGGCACAGTCTTACCCTAAATAAAGAACAGGACAGTTGTGTCAGCAGCTTACAGCTTCCATAAGTAAGCTTCATATGCTGCTGTTTAAGGATTAGGGGAAGATCAAGAATCTAGAAAGCTATGAGACAGAGCATTTGCTATGTGCTCATACTAAAATATCCTTGTGTCACACGCTTTGTGTCTTTTCATAGCACAGAAAGTCCCCTCTGTAGAATAAAAACCCAGATGGATCATTTTATAATGATTAGGCATCACTGTTTAAATGTAGACGCCATGAATCACTCTGCAACAGCTGCCAGTGATTTGCTTTGGGAAGAAAAGCAATCATCTACCAAGTTTAAAGAGCTACTTTACAGGAAGGAGATGGATGGCATGTGTTCAATGAAAAAAAAAAAAAAAAAAAAAAGGACACAAAACCCCAGAAAAGGGAAATTATTTAGAAGTTTTGTCAAAATCTTCTGTAGTGGTTATAGACTATCATCATTTAGGCTCCAAGAACCTCTGGAGTCACATGGTCCAACCACCTTGTCTGAAATCAGGGTCAGATTTTAATATTGATATTCACCACATAAATTTGATTAATATTATTATGGTATTCATGTTCTTTATTATCAGAAATAAAAGGAAGTGCACTAGTATTAACTACTTGTGAACAAGATGTGTGTGGCTTTTAACAATAAGCACGCTTTACTTAAAAGGAATTTTATTCTGTTTTGAGCCTAGGATTTTTAAGCACACGAGAAAATGAGAGTGGCCTTACTTTATCAGATTTTCTGTTAGAAAAATGGAATAAGCATAGAGGAGGAAATACAACTGGTAGACAAAAAGTGAAATATCCTACTATGTACATTGGTCGCCACTACAATAGCAGCGTCATAAATTATGGAAAGTCAGCTATTCACGTAAGAGTCTTTACTGTGCACATGCTTAAAACTGCTGCCATTTTGAGTTTCTAAACCAGTATCTCTTCACCTACGTGCCCTTCAAAGGCTCAGAAGTAGACATGCCCAGCTAGATGTGCTCAGAGTCCATCTAAGATGCTAAAATCCTTCAAATCGGCAATAAGGTCTTTCCATCAGTGGCAACTGCCATTGGTAACACAAGGCTGATGAGTAAGAAGGAAGGGAACTATTTTCATCTTTTCTATACCAGCCTAGGGTTGCCTTTATCCAAGAAGCAGGAAAACAGGTCTCTTCCAAATTTTTTTTGCAATTTTCTTACCACACCTCTCCTTTCCCAGGGCTGTAACCCAGTTATCAGCCTGGAGGAAAGGATGGAGTTGGAATAATGGTCCCATTGGAGTTTTCATATAGGAGCGTAAAGAATGAAAAAATTCATAGGGGTATGCAGCTAAAACACAGGAGGCAATATTATTCTGCATCTCTGTTAGAAGGACATTCAGTTGGGAACATAAATATCTATATTCCTGTCCCTGTAGTCAACCTTATTTATGTATATTATCCTCTGACTAATAAAAATGCAAACACTGCTGTGGGATTTGGAGAATTCATCTCACCATAGTCCATTACAGAAAAAAAAAGTAGGGAGGATATCATTGGAGTCCACTGTCCATGATCATAGGCACAGCCCCAGCACTTGTTACTTGTATCAGTCACTGTAGAAACAGCGGTACTTGTTATGTCACTGATCTCTGAAACATCCCAGTGTATTTCTGCAGTCACAATAGGAAACATACAGTTTATCTTTGTTGCAGGAAAAAGTAACTATCTGAAAATACTGACTTTCTAATAGGGCTATTTTTGAGTTTCATTTTCTCTGTAAGCTTGGCTTCCAGTGTCCTTCTTCTTGATAAATCTTACTTGAGTCTTCTTGGGGACTCACTCTGCTCCCGAGTAGTCCTCCATTATTTCCTTACCAAAACAGTTTTAACTTTACACTAGTGATCTGGCAAGGCAATCATCCATCCACTCTGTCTAGGAAGTGGATTTACTCATCAAATGGCAGAGGTCACTAGATCTGAGAGCCTTACCCAAAAGCTCCAAGGTGCCTGTTGAAAAGCTGTAGAATACATGAAGAAGATATTTCTCTCAGCATACTCCCCTAAGAAACCACCTGGCCTGCTGGTTAGGTCACATCCCGCGGAAAAACTGAGCCCAATGTCTATTCTCCATGCAGCAAGAAGCGTCCCATCATAGAGCTGAACGGTTTCAAAGCCACACATACCCCTTATTATCAGTGAATTAATTTCAAAGTGTCTCTCAATTACAATATGAAAGTCACCTGTCCACTACATCTCTTCTTTAAACATTCATGTATAGGATCTTCCTGGATGAGCCACATTCTTATATGCACAGTCTTCCTCATGCTTCTAGAGAAACGACACTCAGTGAGAAAAGAGAGAAAAGTTCCCCTAACCACAAATAACTGTGCTGTGGCTGTATTTATCTGACTCTTTTGATGAAGTCACATCCATTTTGAAATCCTGCTGTGAAAATTTAGGCTCCAAATATCTGGCCCCATTAAGAATGCAACACTCTTCTATGGCTATGTATTTCTGTGCACATTTTTATTATCTATGAATGTGATGTTTAATGTAAAAGGGGAAAAAGGAGAGGAGCAATGTATTCTGCAAGACTAATGGACAGCTAAACATAATTCATTAGGTGAGACGGGCAGTGTGCAGAGCAAGAAGTTAAATCAAGCAGCAACGACCTTGGACTGAGCAGCTTTTCTAAGCTAGTCTACTGGATTTTGAATTTACTTTGGGAAAGGGTCTTTTCTTATTATGCAACAAACACTATAGAGTGGGAGTCATGCAATCAAATGTAGACGACTACATTGAATTACACTGAAGCTAGGTGCCTCACAGTGAAGAGAGAAAAATGGTCACTTTAAGGGCACCATTCATCTCATCTGATGTACAGACCTGAGAGAAGGCAGACCTGAAAACACCTATTTCTCAACATTCATTGCAAAAGGCGGCAGAAGTGATCAGTTAGATACATAAACATCTCTATTATACTAATATAAGGTGAAATTAATTCCATCCAGAAGGACTAAGAAATTCTGGTTCTTATAGCCAGCTTCGGGTATCCAGCTTAAATTCCAGCCAGGGATTTAATTTTAGAACTAGGGGATAAGGAACATACCAGATATAATAACAAGGCTTACCTCCCACCTCCTTCTATAAAAATATACAGTTTGTCTCCCAGTTGCAATATACCTCAAAATGAGCAGACTACTGAATCACTATGGGAAACAGCTCTTCTCAGGAATTTCTTCTCTTTGGGACTTTTATTCTTTTCAATCATGAAAAACATTTTTACCCATCTTGCAAAATCTTCAATAGAATTTAAGGAAAATCTGTGAAGCTATATATTACAATTTTTTCTTTCAAGAAAATATTAGAAAAATAGTAGAGAACACTACGTTGTCCACTTTCTGTCTTAGAGCCTTATTCTCAACTGCAGTCTCATTTAGGCATCTGGCTAAACTTACTTGTGCTGGCAACATAAAGTGTGTCTAGGGAAGTAAACACAGTCACAGCATCAGGTCTGCGCTGCTTGGGAATTGGACAGCACATCTCTATATAGATCCATAGTTTTCTAGCATTGCTCGCTCTGGTTTATATTTTAGAAACCAGTAAGGCTTGGAGTAGCTGAATACAGTCAGTAAACACAGGTGTCCAGCTGTGACACTGTGTTGTGGGTTTTTTTGTGTTGTTGCTACAAAATGACTTAAAAATGCATGAGGCATCATTTTTAAACAACAAATACCAAATGAGCAATGGAACTAAGAAAAATGAAGCTTTCAGAATGTAAGATATTACTCATCTGTCAAAAGCACAGAAGCAGCTTCTTATTCATCCTTTTCTTCTACGAAAGAAGTGCTATGCTACGCATAAGGTATAAGGTATAGTGCACTATTTGTTCCAGTTCAGATAAAACAACAGAAAAAACAAAATAATACATGACTCAAAAGTACCTTTCTGCAAATGAAGAAAAAGAATAAATTTGGCATACTATTTTATATCTTATTCATAATTATCTTAATTAAGATTACTGGCTCCTGTCTTGCCCAAGAAATACGTATAACTATGTACTGACATGATTATTTGACATTAAGTTCGATTTCTGCAACTGTTCTTGTGCTAATCAATATAACAGTAGTAAAATAGCTATGAAATGTCTGAGCCAGTGCTGAGAACTTGTGATAAAATGCTACACGAGCTTCAAGTCATTGCCAAGACCCAGTGATACTAAAATGAGAGTAGGCTGAGGACAGGACTACTGAGTTCTTATGCCACTGTCTTTACTGGCTTCCTCTTCAGTCTCCCTAAAGGTAATATTTTATGCTGAGTTTTCCATTTTGAAGGCTTTGAGATAACAATGATTGGGTCAATAGGTTACCTTAATAAAGCCCACTGAGATACACAAACAGTAAGCTTTAGGGAAATGCATATCATCTTAATAACACAGACATAGATGCACATATCTAGAATACTATAAGCTTCATATTTACCATATCTGCTAAAAATCTATGATGACAGAAAAATAAAATTTCCATAAAATATTTCACTGAAATACAAAAAGTAAGGTATTTGCTGCTACAAAATCACCAACTTAGGGGCCATTTTGAAAATGCCTTCAATGGCTTCATCTACTTCTGTAAAGTTCAATACAGCAAATTCTCCATATTTTCCTTATTCTTCCATTTGTGGGTTGGTTTTTTTTTTTTGGTTTTGTTTTTTTTTTTTGAGATTCACAATCACTACACATGAACTTAGGTCCAGCTGTCAGGCCTTTTGTTACAGAGTACTCTCATTCAGTCAGTGAGTTTACTCCCACTCAGTGAGTTTAGCATAAGGAAATCTACAACCTCTGGGTCCTTAACACCAGACTATAAAGCAAACCAGTTGCTTAGTTTCCAGTGCCCACTAATTCAAATCCTCTTAAGTATTCTGAATTTTCTTCTTCCTCATACTGTACAATTTCTTCTTCTCCATGCGGGCACCACAACTAATATTCCACAGCTACACAGATAGCTTCACTAGAGCACAATTAAAATTCCACACTCCCAGCAAACAACCATTTGCAAAGGCATTTAGCCATAGTTCTAAAGTTAATAATTTATTGTCTCTCTTCATTAATTATAAAAAGCTGAAAATTTCGCTACAAATGTCTGTGTTAAGAAGATCTAAGGAAGACAAGCTTTGGATGTGTTATATAAAAGCATGTAAGAGCAGTGCTACATTTTTAAAGGGAAAGTTGCCTGTTAACACTGGAATTCATCAATATTCACCCTTTTGAGACATTTGGCTAGGAGATAGCTGACCTTGAAACAGGTTATGCATCTTCAGTTTAAGATGCATAACAAGTCATGGTCAATTAATACACAAGAGAGCCCATAATCATGGAGATTATTGCCTGATCTGGAGAAAACATACTCAAGGGCATTACAGCCTAACACAGCTTCACAGTCAAATTGATAACTTCAGCACCTCAAGTACTCAGAAATTACAGCCTGGAAACACACACAGATCTCTAATAAACACTGACACTGTATAATGACGTTTAAAAATGAGCTGTAAAACTTTAATAAAATAAATATTAGCCCCATAAACCTCATTCCATAACCCTGCTAATACAGAGTAACATGGTCCAGAACTTGTCCCCTACTGCTATTTCTCAAGAGAAAGCAGTTACCCAAGACAAAGAATTCAACTCTGGATTTCCCCTGGCCAATGGCAAAAAGATAGCGTCCAATAAAAGGGTCAGTTGTCCAGTTCCACACTGAGACAGGCCACTGCATGGCTCAGACCAGGCACCCGTTGGAAATATTTTTACAGCTTTTCAGAGCTCCAGATGAAGCAAGCATGACGCATTTTCATCACTCTTCTCCTCAGTATCCTGCTTTGATCAACTCAACCAGAGGAAGACCACAGGGGCCAGATAAAGAGTACAACTTAAAAGCAGGAAGAAAAATTGAGGCTGCATCTATTTATAATTTAGAGTGTGTAAGAGAACATTGTTTTTAATGTTTATACTTTTTTCCTGTATGGGCCCGGAACATCAATAAAACTCTGCTCATTAATTTCTACTGTAATTTTTGTGGATCGTTTTTTAATCCAAAAATGACCCGCCCCCCCCCAAAAAAAAAAATTAAAAAATTTGGTCCCAACTTACAATTAATTGTTTTTTAAATTAGAAATAAGTTTTGCATATGTCCTGAAGCAGCTGAAAATAAATGAATAATAAATAAGAATGTTTTACACTTGCAGTATTTGGAGCCTTTAATCTGAGGATTTTAATGGTGCTCTGAAAAGTATTTACTAATTAACCTTCACTTTACTATGAAGAAGACAAATCCCTGTAACCTTCCTTTTAGCTCAGATGAAGAATAAGAGATAAAAAGGAAAGCAATTGTGTGATTTTTCTATTTCCTGCCCCATACTAGCTCACAATCAACAACAGGCAGCATTGCCTTGCTTGAGGTATAACACCTCGTTGTCATTCTCCACACAAAGTCTCACAATGAAGCAAAGTTTTCAGCTCTAGCTAGCTGTCCTGCCTGGAGATGAGGGTCGAAGCTCAAATACTAGTGGTACTCCAGTGAGTAAAGCAGTGAAGAACCCATGTAAGAAGTGGGCAAACTGATTCTCCCTGTTGCACCTCAAGGCTCTGAGCTACAGAAAAATGAGGAATGCCTCATCAGACTACTACCCAGAAGAGAAGGTGCTGTGGTCAGTATTTCTTTGACCCCAGGGAAATCATCGCTGCTGGCATGGCAGGACTGGAGAATCAACATGGCTCGATGGCAGGTGCATCAAGGTGCATGAGAAGTGACTTCAAACCTTTCAGGCTGAGGAGGGAACTCCCACCCTGGACCACTGTCCTAAAAGGACAAGTGTGTGAATCAAATTGCTTGCACCATCACCCTCACCTCCACCAGTGGTTTTAGGGTCAAAGCAAAGCAAAGGGATTTGCAGCAAATACAGTTTAATCAAATGAGTGCCTTGTTTGGAACCCTGTGAAACTCATCAGACAAACTATTCCAGAAAAAAAACACCAAAAAACCAGCCACCCTGCCTGACTCAGCTATTCTGTGCTGTCAGTCCAGTCGCTTTACTGCACTTTTCCAGTGTAATTTCTCTCACTCAAGGCAGGCTGAATTGACAGAAATTAACTCAAATTCTGATTTTTCAGCACTCATGTCAGTCATATTCAATAAATTGATTCCTCCCTTTTCCAGATGAGTTGCTGGCATGAGATGAGGGTCCAGGAAAGAATATAGGAATTTTGGAGATTCTCTGAGATACGACTTCTCCTTCTCAGGGATGGCAAAGAGGAAAGTCATCTTGATCAATGAAAATGCTGACTGAAAATTTCTATGTCACTGAATCCTGGGACTCATACTGATGACAGTGAGGATTAGGAAACAACACAGGTTGCCATGCACCCTATCAACACAAAGTAAATTAAGTTGTTT
>NW_010130401.1:0-11767 GCF_000699245.1 Pterocles gutturalis | reverse complement strand
ACAGGTGAAAGAGTAAAGGGAATTTTGTAAAAAACAAGCTTAACCTGTATGAAGAGCTTAAAACAGCTTTAAGGTTTAATTGACATTATCAAAATAGTATTTGCAATGTGTATGGCTATGCATTAAAAAATGCACATGTACGTGACAAGTGCAATAATATATCTCTGACCACAAACTAAAAATAAAATTTCCTGGAAGAAGTAGTAATCCTCATCCTATTTATTTAACAATTGACCTAGATCACAATACTAACCTTATTAAAATTCTGTGTTTGTTTATCCGTAATAGTTCTGTGTTTAATACTGAGAAGTTAGGATACAAAACAAGATTTTATTGTTTTTATCATTCCATACATTTGACCACAAAATTCAAATATTATGTAATTTATTTACTCACATCTTTAATTTTTATTGTCTTTCAGTTGTAACTACCTGAAGAAAGATCCTCTTATTACAAGATCAGAAATTATATCTAAGTGGTGTTTGATTGCTTGGTTGGTTTTAAATTTGAAGCCTAAACAACTACGTAGCTACACAATTTGGCCCTTGTTCTAAGATTCAACCTGACACCTTCCCCACAGCCTGCCTCTCACCAGCATCTAACCTCTGACTGATGTCTGTCATCTCTTTTAAGATGTGCACCATGCTTCCATGCCTCCCCAGTTACACTGCCATCTCACAGCACCTTGTACACTGCTCAAGTTCCACAGTTCACCTGCAGTCTCTCCATTTCATTCCTGTGGTCTGTGGTCTGCATGTTCCTTCCTAACAGAGCTTTTAACAATACTTTCAAGACTTTCCATCACCATTTTTAATCTTGACATCAGGTCAAGATAATCCATGCACTGTATTTGCCAGTACACACATGGCAGTTACTGAGCTGAGTGCTACCATGTAGAAACTGTTCTAACTGAGCTACCTTTGCTTCCCATCTTAGAATCATAGAATCACTTAGGTTGGAAAAGGCTTTTAAGATCATCAAGTCCAACAGCAAACCCAATGCTGCCAAGTCCATCACCAAATCATGTTCCTAAGCACCACATCTACACATCTTTTAAATACCTCCAGGGACTGGTGACAACCACTTCCTTGGGCAGTCTGTTCCAATGCTTCACAACCCTTTTGATACACAGATTTTTCCTAATATCTAATCTAAAGCTCCCCTGGCACAACTTGAGGCCACTTCCTCTTGTCCCATCTCTTTTTATTTGAGAAAAGAGAACGACACTCACCTTGCTACAACATCCTTTCAGGTAGTTGTAGAGAGTGATAAGGTCTCCCCTCAGCTGCTCCTCACAAGACTTGTGCACTAGACCCTTCACCAGCTTCCCTGCTCTTCTTTGGACACACTCCAGCACCTCAATGTCTTTCTTGTGGTGAGGGGCCCAAAACTGAACACAGGATTCAAGGTGCAGCCTCACCAGTGCCGAGTACAGGCGCACAATCCCTGCCCTAGTCCTGCTGGCCACACTGTTTCTGATGCAGGCCAGGATGCCATTGGCCTTCTTGGCCACCTGGGCACACTGCTGGCTCATGTTCAGCCGGCTGTCGACCAGCACCCCCAAGGTTCTTCTGCACTGTGCAGCTTTCCAGCCACTCTTCCCCAGCTCTGTAGCATTATATGAGGTTGCTGTGACCCAAGTGCAGGACCTGGCACTGAGCCTTGTTGAATTTCATACAACTGGCCTCAGCTCATCTTGCACCTTCTCCTGCCATGGTGAGTGAGGTATTCCTCTCTCAGCTTTAGCCATGGGTCCATAACAATTAGGAAAGGGGTTGTTAGACAGAGTGATCACATAAACCCAGCCTGCTTAGGAGATAAGGCCACAAAAACAAAGCTACAAAACAAAAAAGGTGAGGACAAATAGAACACATAAAGCTGAAGAACATAATTTAAGGCAAATGCATCATCAATATAAATTTACTCTGAAGACAGATTCACAGCTAGCTACTATTACACAGCGCACAGTGTGAGTGCATCAAAGGGGGATGTCATTAAGCCATCCTCATCAACAGCCCCTGCCAAGGACAGGTAGAGTGCAACTCATCAGAACTGTGACTTGGAATGTAAGAGCTGGAACAGTTCACTGCATAAAAATTATTTACCCTGTAACCGGTCAGGACAGAGAAGATTTTGAATGTGTTAATCGGGGCAGGAGGATGGCCAATCGTCTGGTACCTGCAGTGGATCAGATTGGTCTCACCCTTATCTCTGAGCAATGGCAGGATTTGCGCTGTCTTTCTGCTACAAGTGCCTCAACACGTGCTGTTAAGTCAGTCATGCAATCCCATGAGCAGGCTGTTTCAAAAGCATTTGGAAGTTCACTGTGATGCCTCCCACCTGACCTAACTCAGCTACGCTTGTAACTCATTTGATCCAAGGAGAGGCAGGCTTTATCTCATGCATGTTCCTGTTACTCTGGTACATTGCATAGTTATCTTATGATGGATTTGAGTATATGACAAGATGTTGCTGATTGGATCAGATCAGCTCATTTTCTTACCCACCTTCATACCTTCGATTTTGCATTGACACAGGTGTTTCTGTTTCCATTATCCCACCTGTTCTACATCTCGAGTTGAAATAATCTAGTCAGCCTTGAACTGACTTCCTTCACACAACACGGAAAATATGTAATTCAGCGTGGAGGGTTTGACCCACATTTATCATCTCTGTATCATCTCTGCTAACATGTCCATATCAAAAACACTGAACATATAAATAACATGACATTGGCACAAATTTTCCCATATTTCACTCTAGAATTGTAGTGCTCTCTGGTTTTACAATAGTGAGGCTGTCTATTGTGACATATGGAGCTACAACGAGGAAACCTTGGAAAAAGAAGATTCAGACAGAGTACAAGGCCCTTCATCAATACTGGATATACTTTCTGTTGACTCTTTTCTACCTGTGAACTTTGTTAGTATTTCTGGAGCTCATGGTAGTGGCACTTCTTTTTCTAGCATAAGTCTATATAAACCTCTGCAATCCAGTACAGTCAGTCACATTGTCCTGGAGTGAGAGACAGGCAGACATGTCTACAGGAGTAAGGAAGAATGTTACAACCCAATAAATACATTCTTCCATTCAATGTGGATTACCAGGCTGGACACACCCACTAAAATGTGACCAGAACTACCTCACACATCTGGCTGTCTCATGATGTGGGCATAAACATCACTCTCTCTGCTCTGATATGTAGACCTAGCTTAACATTACATGTAAAGCACTTCATAAGCCAACTTACAGACTGGGAGAAACAAACATTTTCCTTTGGGGAGTGCCTTTGGTCTCAGAATTTCCAAAATGTCTAAAAGCATTATGTTTTGAATTGAAAATTACCATTTCAATTTCTCCTATGTAGATACTTTATGCTTTCTTTGCTAGAGTTTATTTTTAAGAGTCATACTGCAGATGACAGGAAAAACTACTCGGTTCATTGTTACAACCAGTCAATAATGGATGTTGCACAAGCTGATGTTCTTCTTACTCACCGCAAACACCTGTAGAGTTTTATATCCAAAGTACAAGATACATGAGGACCCTTTTGTAAAAAAAAACCATAAAACCCCCAAAAAAACAAAAAAAAAACCCCAACAAACAAAAAACCAACCAAACAAAAAACCACAGAAACCAAACCGCTGTCCTATTTTTTAAAAGGAACTGTGTCAAAATAGTATAGTTTTACTTGCACATACGTATTTGAGTATGTAAACAGAAACTGGGTGATTCTTCTTCAGATGCACATTTATAACTGTGCATGCCTCTTAAAAACATAAAGATTGGTCTGATTTCAAGCTATTTATCTGTTCATGCAGCTATATTATGGACTAAGTGATCAGAATAATAAGAACACTTCAATGAACAAGGAACAACTTCTATGCCCTCAGGCTCGATCACTTCCCCTTAGATAGAAACCAGTTCAAATCAAGGAATTTTAATATAACGGCTTTAATTTTATCTAAGACTGATTTCCTTCAACAAAGTGTAGTATGGGCATTTAGGATCTAGAATATCACCCTTTCAGAATAGTTCTGTGGCAAATTATACAGCCTTCTCTGAGCACTTTAGAAATACAAATTTTGGTAACTTTAGGTTACTTTTGAAAAGAGTATTCAGCTAAAAAGTTGGCCTGGTTTTGGCTATGACAGAGTTAACTTTCTTCACAGTAGCTAGTGTGAGGCTATGTTTTGGATTTGTGCTGAGAAGAAGGCTGATTACATACTGGTATTTACGGTTGCTGCCAGGACAGTCAAGGACTTTTCAGCTTCTCTGCTGTGCCAGGGTCTGCAGGTGCAGGAGAAGCTGGGAGGGAGCACAGCCCCAGTTACTAGCCCAGGATTCAACCTTAGGCTTTGGATTGAGACCCAAATTGGTCAATAGTCTATTCCATATCATGAACACCATGCCCAGTACAGAGATGAGGCTCTGTCCAGAAGTACTCTTGCTCCAGGTTGTCTCCCTCTGGGTCGCTCCTCTCTCAGGGTTATCTCAGTCTCTCAGACACTTGGGTTCTCATCTCCATTCCAGGATTGAGGTTTCAGGACTCTCCCTGCTCTGGGATTGCTAGCTGGGAATCGGCTGAGCCTTGGTCATCAGGTGCTGAGCAGTATCACTGTGTATCACTCATTTGTATATTTGTATATATTGCAATTAAGATTATCACTATCACTAGTACTTTCAATTTTATTGTAGTTTAGTTATTAAATTGTTCTTCTCTAGACCCATGAGTCTCTTTTCCCTTTACCCCTTTAATTCTCTCCGCCATCCCCCAGGAGCAGGAAGGGTGAGTGAGCTGTTGCGGTGTTTGACTGCCAGCCAGGGGTTCAAAATCATGACAAAAGTGAAGGTTAGATCTTGAGTCCCTCTGAGATCAGTGTGCCCCTATGCCACAAGGTCATATGAAGGAGATCTGTCAGAATGGTGGAACTTTTTTTTGTGACATCCTGGGATATCAGTTCACAACTGAAATGAAAATTCCCAAAAGGCTGAAGACACTTGTACTGGTAAATGCATATTATTTTATAAGAGATGTTTAAATCTAACTTTAAAACATCTTTTCTTTCTGACTTATTTTTAAGTACTTACAAGACAGTCTTCAGAGAAAGAGCAACTACAGCTAAGTATTTTAAGATGTTTGCTTCAAAACTAAGTACTAGCATTCTATCTCAAAACATCAGAGGTAAAATTTTAACTACCATATTAGTAGCTAAATAATTCACCAGGTGAGATTGCAATTAAATATATTCAGAATATGCTCCAACAGTTATTCCATTGAAACAACCCTTTATGAAAGAGACACTGCTCTCTAAGCATCTGGAAACAACTCTTTTCCTCTTGTTAATTAGAACTAAGGTTTTAACAGATGCCCACGTGTTCCTGGCAGGCACTTCATAATCTATAGTTTAAAGCATTTTGCACAATTAATTCACTGCCTTTTTCATGCTTATAACATGAAATACAAGATTTAAAGACCACAGGGAAATAATAGTTAAATGAAGAGTACAATTTTTAGTCTCTATTGTATTGGCTACTTGCAAGAATGCAACCTCACCCCGATGGGGTTAGATGAAATCATAAAACATTTGTCCTCACCTCTAGCCTTGATGATCTTCTGATATTTATGTTCTCTTGTAACATAAACTCGTCTTAGCTGATCATGAACAACCAACAGAGAAAATATGTTTTGGATTTGCACTACAGATATTGAAGTAATATAGCAGAAGGTTGTGTAGAAGACAAAAAATAAATATTGTGTTATTTATGATCTCTCTCATGGCTGGCCAACTTTCCTCTCTTATTGGAACATCTATTAGTATGTTTTCTCCTGAGGACACTTCTCTCAAATGTGTCCTCTCTTAATGTCTGTTTTCTTTGCTTCAAAATACTGAGTTTACACTAAATCTTTTTCCTTTTAAGTCACATAAATTCATTCTTCAAAGAAAAAAAAAAAAGGTTGTAACAGGCATGCTGTCCTTCCTGGAAAAAACTTTACTCTAAAACCTGATTTGTACTTTTGATGAAAGCAGATCCTTTGTGGACTCCTAGTGCACCTCCATACAATGGATGAGTAACATACAGCGGCCTAGAAAGCAAATATTTGCTTTCATTGACAGTGAGATAACAAGACTTTTCTTTTAGTTTGTGCACTTCCAGGTTCAGTTTCCAGCTCAGAATGGCTTAGCCAATACTGGATAGGCTAATGCCTGAATTCCCAGATCCACTGGGGTTCACTGGACCATCCTGGCAGCACAAAAGCTCTAAAATAAGGGTGAATATAACTTCAACCAGGTTATTTTATATTGTTTAAGAACAGAACTAAGAAGCTGAATTTTGATCTCCAGTGACACATGGAGAGTGTAACAAGCTGCACATCTGAATGTTTCGAAATATGTGTTAAACCTTTCTCAAGAGTAACTTCTGGTAAGAATGCAACATGCCCAAAGCAAGCAATATCAGCCACAAGGAATTATTTGGTAAATATCTTATTATTCAAGCTGGATTTTGTTTGTGTGCTTCCCCTCTGCTAGCGTATCCAGTCATACTAACCACTTTCTCAACTTCACGTCTCCTAAATGGTCTCCCACCTCTGCTTCCTATTATCCAATTATTAAATCATCTAATATATAGCTTTCTGTCTTACAGAAAATACTCACATTTTCAGAATTAAACAATCTGAATCCTGTCTTCACAGTCTAAGAATACTATTTTGCTGTTGCTTGAAGTAAATGAGCAATACAACATATATATTTTGAAGTACTTAAAAATGTATATTCACTGCTCCACAAAAGACTGGGAAAAGTCAAGCCCCATGCAGAGAGATTCCCAGCACAATTTCTGCTACCACAAAAAAGATGGTGGTAGCCAACACACAGAGTGACTGGAGAGCACAGAAAGGAGCACTGCAGAAGTAACCACTCAAGTCAAGAGCCCACATTGGAAAGGTTTGTTGCTTTTCCTTTGTTTGGTTATTATTTCTAATTTAAATCCACGTACACATTTATGAAGTCTTTCTGTAGATATTACTAAACACAGTTAAGCATGAAAGACTTCTGGATCTGACCTTAAGACTTGTACCTTGCAGAAGCTAAATGCACTTGTTGGACAAAAGGGTTAAGCATAGGGCTAGCATAAAATGTTGAATAAACTACCAAAAGCTGCACTATTACTGAACACAAGGTTTGAAGTGTGAACAGCTAACCTACTAGCACTGACAATTACAGGCAATATAACAATAATTTTTAGCATCTTATAATGCTAACATGTTTGCAGCCTTTTGCACAGAATAAATATAACACCACAAAGTGACAAAATTTGCAATAGCCAGAACTGTTGCCGTAGTAAGTATTACCAAATGGTGAACACCACTGGAGAAAACTCTTCATGTCTGAGTTATTGTAGAAAGCACGGCCAGGAAACAGATTAAAATACTTACACAGTGTAAGGCTGGGCAAGAAACTGGAAACCTCGCAATTGTGCGTCTGTACGTGGATAATGTCAGTAGACTTACTCTGCAAGCGCGGCAAGTCCTTTCACACTTCTGTTGACTTCCATCTGAACAGGAGGCTCTCAGCACCCAGAGCAACTGCACTGCCATTGCCATGAATGAGCTCATGCATATCAATGAACCATGAGCATTAGGATCTGCCTTAAGTGGTTCAACTGGATTTAATGGGACAACTCATATGCACCTGAGAATTCGTGTCTGATTCAGTAAATAAGGATTCCTAAAGAGAAATCATCATGCTAGAAGCAAGAAACCTGCCACAGAAGAGGTTTACATAAACCAATATACACGGCCTACAAAAAAACAGCAGTTGGCTACAAAGCACTAGGATAACTGGTCCTTACACTGAAACAGGAATGTAAGGCTATGCTTCCAATAAACCAATGCCTACCCTTTTTTTTTTTTTTTTAACTGACAAAATAAAATATAGTAGTAAGGATTTAAAAATCACTTATATTGATTAAACAATTGTGGCAATTCTGAGCTATTATTATTCATTTAGTTCATAAATTTCAGTAGAGTTCTGCTGAGTCACACAAATGGAAAACCTGGACAACTGGGTTGATATATGACTCGATTACTATACTGAGACAAAACATCCTGTTATGATTCTGTAACATAGCTTAGCTTATTGATTTGAATACATGGATTGTGCAATTCAGATATTTAGACAGGAGAAACAAAGACAGCAGTATTACTTAGGATAGTGCACAGGGGTGAGGGGCAGTAGGCAGCTGGCCTGAAAGACCAACAGCAGAGACATCTCTCAAACTATGCCTATGGATGAGAGTATTAATGTCACCTGGACCTACCTGAAAAAAACATTTGTAGTAATTTTATACCTATTCTGATTTTATTAGACATGCTTGCTTAAAAAGGGATATATATACCAAGGGCTACCTGGAAGAACAACATCTAAATGAATGGTCATTCATTGCTTGCTTCTCTATCTTTATCCTACCTGAATGAGCCCTGACCATAACAGTAATTTCATATTTTAGTTCCAGCGAAAACCAAGGAAACATGAATCTCCTGTGCAGTAATCAGTGGCTCACCACCTGCTCGCTTTTCCAGAACTCAGAACTATTTCTGAGAACATTTCACAGGTCATGTTACCTTCAGTGTTTTTTTTAATAACAGAGAAGTCCTGAGGCAAGCAAGACAAAACAAATTTTCAGTATAAAAAAGGAACATAGCTTTAAAAGTCAGTCTGAGCAAGTTTCCTACAACTTGGGTTTCAGTTTCAACTTCATCCACTCCACCTCCACACAGGCCACTTTGAGAGGTGACTGCTTAACGAGCTGACAGGCTACCACCAAATGGTCCCTGCAGCAATCACTATATGAGAAACAATGACTTTACAGCACCCCTGCAGGGCCTCCACCAGAGCAGAGATGAGTAAGAAGGAAGAAGTGGCAGAAAGAAACAACTGAGCCCACCCTGCTGCGTGCCTGAAAGGCCGGAGCCTGCCCTGCAGTGGTAGCAAGGGGAGTGGAGGCCAGGACACCAGAAGTGTCCAGGCTGGAGTTGGGCCTGAGGAAGGGGGAGGAAAGCTGTCTTCCCCAAATTTTTGTTTAATTGGCTTCTTAATTTCTCAATGCCCAAGTCAGTAATTATGTTAATTGGCAAGAAATTAAGTGAAATTCCTCGAGTCAAGAATGCTTTATCAGGATGCACCATAGTTTTAAAGGATGAAGGCTTTATCTGTTAGGATATTGTTAGGATATCTTCTGAACCTCTGATACACTTTAAAACATTTTTATGTATTTTAAGTGATTCATTATATCTCCTAACATACTCTATAATGCAACATCAATATACAAATGTACACATTAATGGATTAGCGTCACTCTTGGAAACATATAGTTCTACACGGCAAACTTCATACACTTATTTATGTACATATACAGCTAACACACTCGCTATATGGTATGATCACAGGAGGGGAATCTTCTTCACTTTGACAATGTACATGTGTAGTGTTTGATATGCAAACCCACTTCTTTCCCTTTGATCAACCTGTTAAATCTGTCTGTTCTCATTCCTTCAAAAGGAGTGACAGCCTGGTGGCATCTCCTTGGAGGTGGCAGAAGCTGCACACTTCTTGGGGAAATGCAGCAGCCTCCGTCACTGTGGGGCAGAGACAGGAAAAGGCAAAGAGAGTGAGAGAGAGCACACCCAGATCCCGCAGCTCAAAGACAGCCTGAATGATTGCTAAGAACAGCAAAGGGCTACGAGCAGACCACGAGGAGATACTGCCAAGGACCAATAAGCACGGTCAGAGTTTGTAGGAACACAATAGCAAGGAGATGACTGAAAGCAAAGATCATCCTGCAAGGTCACAGGGAGAAGGAGGTCACTGATTTATAGACCTTGCTGTATTTCCATTCTGCTTCATGGGGCCACTTGGAGTTTTCTATAACTTTTATTAGTTATTCCAGTTCATAGCCTAAGAAAACCTGTCTTTTTGATCTTCAAAGCCATTTGGATCCTCTTTGGAAAGCTCTTTATAAGGAAAAGGTTTAGGCAGCACTACCTCAAAGCTCTGGCAGTTTTGGGCTCTCTCACAGTTCTCAGTTTGCAATGAAAGCTTAATAGAAAGCACACTTTACATTGAGGAGCATAATGTCTTTTACAAACTACAGAATAGAACCATTGACAAGTACAACATAAAGGGCTCGCTTGAGTATGTCCTGTATCTCCTACAGATTTGATTTTCTCAGCCATGTGATTCTCCATTCATATCTCTCCTCTCAAAAAGGAAATAGGTACAGCAGCATCTGTGATGCAAAAAGTCCAGCAAAGGAAAGCACAGCAAATGTTAGCAGTAAACTGACTGTGAAGCACTGAAGCTGGAGTCCAAGCTAGGATAACTAATAACACACTACCTTAAAATACAGATACCTGTAATTGTGCCAGCAACCTGTGCAGTTGCACATCTAAAACTGTACTTTAGTGCCTTAGACGTGGCTTTCTGTTATGAATTCTCATTTATAGAATTTGGCTTTTACGTACACATTTTTCATTTGGAGGCAAGTCAACCTGAAACTATTTGAAATGCACCCAATAAAGGCTTTCATAGCCAGCATTAATTTCCAAACTTAAAACTTAAAAAAAACCAATTTGCTAAAGAATATTACTATGATCAAAGAGTTCAGGTTCCTCATCAGCTGTAGATGTTATGAGTTATCACAATAAATCTTAGAGAACCAAATTCCTGTGACGCTGACTTGATATCCCTTCTTTCTATCTGCCAGTGTAAAACATCCTGCAAATATAAAGCACTGTCTGAGAAGAATGTTGCACATGTGCAATTCCATAATGTTGGAAGCTGTCGGTTTAACACTAACATACTAGCAAGGATAACAGCAAATATAGACGAAAAATATCCTTTCAGAGACAAATTTTCTTTATCTCAGTCATGAAACTTCCCTATCAGATTAATGCAGTAGCAAACAGAAAATGTGGTCCAATGTTTTAAAGATAACTTATTTTCTAAAAGGGAAATAAAGTGATTTCTTAGTGCTAGGGTTTGAGATTTTCAAAGCAGACATAGGTATACTTCTCTTGTAAAGGAAGATGCGCAGTTATGTCTCTCTGCTCAGAAAAAAATTCAAATCATTTGACTACGAAAGATTGTCTATGAAAACTAAATAGGATATTTGGATTAATGAATATTAAAAACCATTCAAACTCTATGATACTATTAATTGGTAACTGAGATTAGTAGCTCCCTGGTCTGATACAGCCCTTTGATTACTACCCACTGCTGGTCATGCAGGTTGGAAGAGATGAGGTTGCGGAGAGAAGTACAAAAGCCATTAAAAGGGACTTCAGGGCACTGGGGTGATTGATGAGAGGATCAGGAGCACAGGCAGTGTTCTCCTCAATCCCCGCAGTGGCAGGGATGAATACTGAGAGGATCAGGAGAACACACCTGATCAACACCTGGCTCAGAGGCTGGTGCCAGAGGTGCAGTTTTGGTTTTTTTGATCCTGGGGAGGATAAAGTGGCACCAGGCCTGCTAGAGACAGATGGAGTTCACCTGTCTCACAGGGGGGTGAGGATTCTCGCTTGTAAGCTGGCAGGGCTCATCGAGAGGGCTTTAAACTAGGTTCAAAGGGGGAATTGCCAGGCCCCTTACAGACAGACTTAGGGGTGGCACGCTGAGGGTAGGAGTGGATTCGACAGTTCAGCTCAAGTGCATCTACACTAATACACACAGTGGGAGCAACAAGCAAGTGGAGCTGGAGGCCA
>NW_010130400.1:43924-65976 GCF_000699245.1 Pterocles gutturalis | reverse complement strand
GTGGGCACCTGGCATCCAGCCAGGATCAATCCTCACATTGGGTGCCAAAACTGACTGTGGTGTGTTGACCTTGGCTGGATGCCAGGTACCCATGAGGGCACTCCTTCTCTCCCCTCCTCAGCAGGATGTGAGGCGGAGAAATTAAGATGGAAAAGAACATGGGTGGAGATAAAGGCAGTCTAATAAAGCAAAAGCAAAGGCCATGTGTGGAAGCAAAGGAACGCAAAAGATTTACCCTCTACTTCCCATCAGTAGGCAGTGTTCAGACACTTCCCACGAAGCTGGGCTTCAGTACACGTAGCATTTGATCCAGAAGACAAACATTGTAATAAAGAATGCCCTGCCCCCCTCCTCCTTTCTCTTAGCTGTTATTGCTGAGCAGACATCACATGGTGTGGAATACCTTGTTGGTCAGTTTGGGTCAGCTGTCCTGGCTATGTCATCTCCCAAGATCTTGCCCACCCCCAGTCCACTGGGTGAGGGAAGGGAATGTTGGGGAGACAGCCTTGATGCTGTGTGAGCACTGCTCAGCAGTAGCCAAAACAGTGGTGTGTTATCAACACCTTTCTAGCTACCAATACAACCCACAGCACTGTGAGGGCTGCTATGGGAAAAATTAACTTCATCTCAGCCAGATCCAGTACAGGGGAAATACAAGGAGTTCAGTTATCATGCTTGAGTGAAAGCATAGTTTTTCACCAGTTCAGATGTGACGCCACATGGAAATTATGCAAATTTTAATCCCTATTGCAGAAATATTATTCTTTCTGTTTAATTTTCTTTACTGCTTTTTACATTCTTCTTTCTGCTGATGATTATTGTTTAGACTGATTGCTTCATAGATAAGGGTTTCACACCATGCTAAGTACACATTAAACTGAAGTAGGTAAGATTGCTCTGGACTAAAAAACACACTTTCCTTTAGGAAACAAGAAGTGGATGATAAGAACCTTTTAAAAATAATGGAAAAAAGAAGAATGTGCTTTTACTGAAGTAGACAAAAGATGTAGAAAAATAAAATTGATATGTTTTGAAGTTATGCTGATTTTGAAATTATTGTTCATACTAGGGGTTCACACGGCAAGGTTTGTTTTTTGTTTTTTGTTTTTTTTTTCTTAGTCTCTTTTTCATTGCAATTTACAATGCTAAGGATTCTCTGTCACCATCGTCTTCTCATGTAAAAATAGAAGAATTGTTTTCACTTATGCAGTGATTGTCCTTTATAGAAATAGCCAACTGAAAAGCCCTGTCTGCCTGAAGAGATTTCGTGAGTGTCGTGATGCTGTCAGAGGAATGCTGGCATACAATCTCAGAGAAGTCTTGGAAGATGGATTTCCTGGAAATTTGCTCTACTTTGTGTTTTGTTTTTTTACTGAAGTACATTCTATCTTTAAATTAATAATATGGTATTTTTAGAATTAGATGGTAGTTGGGAGCACAATAGAACCCAGCTGTGGCATGCCTTTTCTGTAAAATATCTATAAATAAAAGAAGTTAATCATTGACAGGAAAGAGTTACATAGACCCACATTAGATTGATTTCAGACCCCATTTCCCTCTTCTGTCTTCCTTCCAGCTCAGATACTCCAGCCATCATCCAGCATTTGTCTCCCTACTTCTTGTTTTCCTGTTGTAAAAATATGTCGGGAAGAACTGCACATGTAGTGCTTGTTTTCCATCCAGAGGTGGAGAACTGACATGAAGGGAGACTGGAGATAACAGGACATCACACTAATATTCGGAACACTTGTACAGACCACAGTGCTGCAGCATGACTTAATTGCCAGAAAAGCAAGAAAAACTGTTCATGCCACTAAAGTCAGGTACAGGAGTTCTCACTGGCTTTCATGAGATACATTTTCATCCTGCGTATAGAATAGATTTAATGTTTATAATTGAAAGAGAAACCCAAATATCTAATCAAAAGATACACTATTTCCAAAAACCATTCCCTTTATTTCAGCTCAACACTGGAAGGAAGCATCGCTTTGCTGTTGTTGTCTTTAGCTTAAAAATTTCCTTTAAATTAAATACTTCTATGAAGACTTTCCTATGTTGTAACAGGTATTTTTCAAGTTACAAACACATTTAAAAAAAACCTTAGTGATAATGACCACAAAAGACTACCAGCCAATATATGTTCAGTTATTTTTTTCTTCACAGTTTTTTTGTTCTTTTTTGCATAAATACCAGATGGTATCTTTGTGCATGTAACCCACACTTAAAACATTATGTTTGAGAATGAGAGTTTCTATCTGAACATATTAATATATATACTTCATTACTTCTGGCTGAGCTTTTCATTGTTTCTGGACACTGATATTAAGCTGGAAGACTCCAGTATCCAGACCGCAAGATTATATTTGGTGAGGTTGGATTTTATTGCTTACTCTGCATTATACTTGCTGTTTGGACTTAGATGAGTCATCTAATAATACTCTGTCTATGAAGTGTAAAAAAGTAAAAGAGCAGCGAGTGATCAGTTGGTAATTTTTTTTTTAATCTTCAGGTGGAAATTGGTAGAGATATTAACCTTCTTTGCTGAGATAATTTTTTTTTTTTTAATGAAGATACACCTGAAGGATGAGTTACCTAGCTTGTGGTTGTGTCACTGTTCAAAGTTGTTGAAATCTTTGAAACAAACATCTGACTATATACAACAGAACAAATTCAATATACATATAAAAGAGTGTCTCTAAACATTCTTTTACCAGCTTAAAAGGCAATTCAGACTTCCTCTTTTACTATACTGAGTTCTTAAAGAGATTTTTCATATATTTTCAACCTAAGAATATTCTGTGGAGGGAGAAGAAGGATTTAGAAGAAGAACATTGTCACAATAAATATAGTGTATCCATGATTAAATTAATTTTAGAAATTAAGAGAACACCAGCCAGTGGAAATGTCTATAGCAGCTGTCAGCAGAGTCTCTTGGGGTGGTTTAGAGGATCTGTTATTGATCTCCAGGCATGATCTGTTTAATTCTATTAGAATAAAGGAAATGAGGAATAGTGGCTTTAGGGGTATGTTAATCTATCAGGAAAGACTGAAAGAAAATACTGCTGTTCTTAGCCATGACCTGTTATTCTTGAATGTGATAGGTGATAGATGTCTGATAAAATAATCACTGAAAGAGCAAGAGATATAGTTTTTGGGTCAAATCTAAAACATACTTGTAAATGTTCCGTAGTAGAAAAGAATAGAAAGCTCGTGTTGAATAGCTGAGTCAATTCAGTGTATTCTGCCCTTCATCTTAAAAAAAAGTTTGGTACAAAGAATTTTTCATTATGGTGGGAATATAGACTGAGTGGAAGAGAAATTTAGCAAAAGCAATTGAAGTGCAGAGTCGTGGCTCTTTGATGTGGAAGTGGCTTGGCAATTCAAACTAGAGGTATCCAAAGATTTGTGACAAGTATACCCTTCTGTCTAAACCTACTGATCACTAACTCACTGCTAGGAATTGCTCCAGACTATGAAGGATAGTCATCTAAGTGCTCTTTTTTGTCAACAAGTTTCAGATAGCAGCTGATTCCATCCTCTGATACAAATCTCAGGGAGCTGATTTGAAAACTTTCCGAGTGCACTGTTGATTTCCAGTTGCTCCTGCAGTGGTCACTGGTGGTCAGGGTGTACAGCTGCTCTTCAGGCACTTCTTCACTTGCCTGTGAAAACGTGCTCTGGATTACACGTATATTTAAGGTGATATACATATACACGTATATGTAATGTGTCATATAGGTCTGTGACTGCAGATGGGGGAGGAAGTCTGTATTTGAGTGGGCCATCCTTGCCTAATAAAAGGCACTAAACTTTTGATGAAATCATCCCAACTGCTCTCTTCTTCAAGAAGCAAAATTAATTAATTGGTTTCAATCTGAGCTTTGAAATGCATTGAGATTGGTAAGAAGAGGAAACACTGGACCACTGGCCCCTTCACACTTTCCAGACCTGACTTTTAGCTAACATAAATCAGAGCAGTCCTTTTGTCAGAACTGTGCCAATTTACCTGGACTCATGGAATTTTCACTTTGTTGTTTTTCTTTTATATCTATTTTTGGCTTCTAGGTTTTCTTTCCTATTGTTGTAAGCATCTCTGGTGCCACATCGTGTATTCATACCCCAGTCTTACTGAAAAACTCCCCATAGTTACCCACCGTACAAAAAAAGAGCAGTTCACTTTTTTGCCTTGCTTTGCTTCTAACAATGCAATCGGGTTACATTCAAGAGGCTATACGGGCTCCCTCTGGTGGCTAATTGACCTAAATAATCTCAGAGCTACTTTTGCAGAGAACCTGTCACAGTGAATGGAGACGTAACTTTGGTAGAGAAAGACTGAGATATTTTAATTAAAAATGGTTTGCAGTCTTCTTGTTCATAAGAAACAGCAAGGAAAGAAATGAACACAAAAAAACATCCTAGGTATTCCCTGAAGCCTGGAGGCAGGGAGATTTTATTCCTTTGTACTTAGATTTAACCTAACCTCCATTAATGTGGGGAGAACATTGCTGAAAAGTCAGCAGGGTAACTTAAGGAAAAAGTCTGGATAGGAATATATACAAGAAAATAAGGAAAAAGTCTGGATGAAGGACTCCAGCTGTGTATTCAGACTTGGCTACCTAGCAGGGGCCTCCAAAGAAAGCTTGACTGAAGCAGGGTGTTGTACTGAAGTTAAGCATATGAAGATATTATCTCCTTGAATTTAATGCTATCCCCCAATGATCCAAGGATTGGTTCAAAAAGTGGGATTTATTCCCAAGTCTATCCAAATGCTCCATTCCAGCCTTCCAGTTGCTGCAGAAAGATGAGATGGACAACAGCAAAACACAGCTGCTATGAGATGGACAAGGGCATAAAGGTATCAGTGCTTTATCTCTGGCTACAGAAGCTAATCATATTTCTTCATGCCAGCCCTTGTAACGGGCGTGAAGTCAGAACACCATGACACTCAGTCATCGCTTGCTCTACAGTGCTGGCAACTGGGAGCCCTTCTTGGTGGGCTGGAAATCCTCTTGTGGTCCCACACTACATCATGTGACAACAAGAAACAGTTTAGAAACAGATAAGGTGATGTCAAAGTCACATTTGCCTCTTTTGCTTTCCCTGTGAGCCAAATTCTCTGAGTTACCTTAGAACAGGCTATAAGGACGTATGTCAATAACCATCAAATTACTCTGGGTTTACTTTGATGTGACCAGAAGGAGAATTTGGCCCCAGAGAGAGCAAGAGAGATTAAATACTGTAGTCATAGGTATACAATCACACACACAAACATAATCTAATTTCTTAAATATTTGGGTATGAAACTAACACTGTGTAAATATCCTCTGTACATTTAAATAAAACCATACAAATATAAGGATTGGCTTGTTGTAACATATTAACTGATGGTTTTTAGCATGGATAAAATGATTCCAGAAAAAAACATGACATCAGGTCCAACACAGCCATTGGTGTGACTAATGCTAGCTTCCCACTTATTTACTTATTTTTCCACCAACACCAGATTTTCTTACCTAGCTGACTTTTTCTTTCTCTGACTTAGCAGCTTTTGCTCAGCTCTGGGACTTAGTACTCTATTTTTAGAATGGCTATTTTCCTACAGAAGAAGTAGGCACTTGAAAGGCCTGCTGCTGCATTTCAACGCAAAACTTTGGTGGCAGTATCAGCAGGTGAGATGAAGTCTACAACCTTCAAAGTTGACCTGCAACACAAGGTACACTGTGGAAATGCAAGAAGTCAGAGTCCATACTTGGAAAATCAAAGGCAGAGTTGCCAGGGAGCTGATGATTTTGTCAGGCTGAGCTTGGATCCTGATGCCAGGTAAGACTAAAAAAGCTCAAGAGCGGCTCTGACTTGAGTCAGATGGTAATAGTTTTCAGGGATTCTTGACAGCTGAAATGGCAGAGCAGTGAGGACACCCTGTATCTGTTCCTGCTGTCTGCATCAGAGTATGAAGTCATGTGAGTGAGGGCTTGGTGCCTTCCTGATGCTGGGTTAAAGCTTCTCTGTGCTGGGATTTCACAAAGCACGATTTTGCTCTCACTCTGTGTTGCCTGTTCCTAAAACATGTAAGAGCTGCCATTCCCTTGGTTTGACCAAGGTGTCTGTCTTTGGCTACTGCCTGGAGAGGCAGTCCTGTGTTTGAGTGGCTGTCGCTGGAACGGTCCCAGCTTCCAGTTGCTCAGGGATTTCTACCCCGGTAGCAGCCATTAATGATCTAGCCTTCATTAATTTATCAATGTTCTTGTTTTAATCTCCTGATCTGGTTAGCCTTCACCACATCACATTGCAAAGAATTCCACAGCTTAGTGCTTAGTTGTGCTTTTTCCACATGTACTTACATTGGTTTCATTCAAAAATTAAATAATACAAAGCAAGGGAAACAGTTGTGATACTTGTTTACAGAGTCAAATGCATTCTCCTTTGAATAAACCACCATGCAAATCATAGATTTCAATTTATTCTTTCAGGTAAATGATGCGTATTATTAAATGTTGATGAGTTCATAACAGGTGAACACATAGCCCTTTAGTACGGGGTTGCAATTTTTTAAATTAAAAAAACCCAGGTTCTTTCATTCTCTGAAGTAATTTCATTGAAAACAATGCTATGAAATAAAATGTGAGAAAGAAAATAGAGGGCATGCTTTTCTTCTATAATTTGTACTGTTCCACGTCTCCAGTCAGTATTTATACAAAGGCAACAATATTTATTACTTAAAAATTTTAATCTCCACATCTGTGGATCTTTTTTCCTTTGTAGCTCTCAAAGAATTTGTGACATTATTTTGTTAAATGTGTAATATTTTTCTGCCTTTATGGATAGGCTTGAATTTATTGGAAGAGTAGAAAGGGTACCAAAGCAAACAGAGCTTTACTGTCCCACCCAAATCCATTAAGAGAGTCTTCTGTTTCTCTATTGTAATACCAAGAACTACTGAATCTGTGCTGTTGTGCTAGTTTCCCTGCAGCTTTAGAAATGTCTGTTGGAAGCCAGAGAAAAGATAGCATCAGAGATCACACCGTTTTCTTTTACCCTTCATTGTGAGCCTTTCCACTTGTTACACCATTGTGGAGGGAGAAAGGGAGAAAGAGGACAAATCCTTACTCTGTGCACATGCTCACACTGAAACTACAACCGTGCCAGACTGCAAAAAGAAAGTGTTAAGGGTTTTGGGTGGCTATTTTATTTTTTTACCCAAAGCCTAAAAGTCACACATTGTGTCAGCTCTGGGAGTTGAGCCTGTGTCTTCCAACTGCACGTCTTGGACTAGATGATCTTTCGAGGTCCCTTCCAATCTCTAACATTCTGTGATCTTCTGCTTTAATCAGAATAATTTCTTTTGTTTCCTCTGGGTTCTCGGTTTGCTAGGTTTAAATAATGCATGAAAATTCACATGAAATCTCAGTGGGACCACTCTTTTAATATTGTAAAAAATTGAACCTCTTTTCTGTATGTCTCTCTAGTAGATGTTTTTGAGTCTAGTCTCTCACTGTAGAAGCTTGAATTGCAAGCAAAAATCATGTACTGTTACCTACCAGGCAAGCTGCTCACCCCTTTGCTTTCTGTTCAGATATTTAAGCTCCAATTCACAGTTTCTTTTTTATTTCCTGATGAATTGAGTGTAGCAAGGATTTTACCTTTTAGAGTATTGAACTGAACATGTGTTTGCTAGATCCTTCGTAAGGTTACAATACTTGTTCTCTGTGAAATCTGTGGTCACGCAAATGTAGTTATACTGGCTATGTATGAAACTCTGCCAATGTCAGCTTCAAATCAAGGACATTTGGTAGTTCGTACACACAAACACGCATGTGAATACCCCAGGATTCAGGATGAGTTGTTGGTGTAGTGCTGCCTCTACTGTGGCTTGTCAATGTGGATTTTTCATAGCAAACATGATGGAAATGAATGTAAATGTCAAAGCACAGACTGAAATTAGAGGAGTTTCAACTAAACACATACTTCAAAGAGTATCACAATGGTTTGTGTCAATTCATGTGTCTTTCACAAAATAAATTGATGAAATACAGGTGGTGTAAAAAACCAGAAATTATTATCTTTAAAATGCAGTTTGAATTTATTTTGTGTTGCTTTTTTTTCAGTCGCACCATCTGATAGGAAAATAGATACCTACTTGAACTAAATGAACAAGTGAGTTCCTGTTTATCCATTTTTAAGATGTCTAAATAGACATGTGCAGGGTATTCATCATTTAAAGGCAATTCATGCTCTGTTACTGCATACATACATGAAAATCAAGATCTCCCCATATTCCTTTCAACTTTGCCATGAACTAGTTGGTCCCATGACAAGCATTTTAACACCAGTTGTAAGGAGAGTTAGAGATATCACATTTTAAAAACAGACCTTTTCATTTGATGCTTTCTTATTTGGAGCTTGTGTGGATGTCAGGTCTCTAAGAATCAGAATTTTAAAGCAAAATCACATTCAAAGAGGGAGACTCACTTATGTAAAATCTGTGTCTGTCTGAGACAGGAGATCTGACTTTATGTTCAAATTAAAAGCAAAATGGTATAAAGCTGCCTGAGCGTGACATTAAGATGTCTCACTAGAATTGTCAAACAGTAGGTAAGTTATTGTGCAAGCTGGCCTGGGCTCTGCTACCTCACACTCAGCAGAACTTGAGGAAATGGTGCCTTTTGAGATCAGCGGTAGCAAATGATCCGATATTTGGCAGAAACCTTGATGTAAAAGCCTGGCCACAATTATATCTAAATTTTTATTTTAATGCTTTAAATGCAGTTATATTGATAACATGTAAACAAATATGTCCCTCATTCTTCTCTGGAAAAAGATGTGTTTTCCCTTCAAGTTGATACCTGTGTGAATCAAGGGAGCCTGTGAACCCCGTTTCAAATGGATGACCATTACAGTACTCAGAGATCACTGGACTGAATATGCACAAAGAGATCAGAGTATCTTTCACATCTCATTATTTGAGCCTTCTTGCCATTAGCATGTACATTACATTCTTATCTGCTTTCTCAGTTTTGAATATATGAAACTGAACTTGAATACTTTACTGTTTGTTTTTTTTTTTCAAATGGACATCAGATTTCAGATTCACATATGCATATGTTATTTGAGATAAAATATGTGGAGGTTTTTTCCTAGGTTCATAGTTTTCAGGTTTTTTCATTGTACACTGACTAAATAGTCTGTTTTCCAGTTAGATTTTCCTTTCCAGGAATAAATTTATGGTAGTAACATGCAATATATACTTTAAAATGACCAAGAGACCCATAGATAGACTCTTGAGAATGCAAGCAGAGCCTAACAAGCAGTCATCTTCTTCCTTTCACATGTGTACTAGATGAGATGCATTGCTGCTCAACTTCATACAGCAGCCAACTGTTCTCATTGCTCAGCCTTAAAACTTGCTCTTGATTAAAACCACTTTCATTTTCATTTGGTTTCAGGACTGTACTTAAAATCTTTATCTGTTTTTAACAGTAAAGAAAAATGACTAATGCAGTCTGTTAGCTGAAGTCTGACAGTGCCCAACACATGGCACTTCTGAAATGATCCAAGCAAGTTGTTGCTGGAGGGGATACTGATCTGGAAAGCCTTTTTTCTTTCAAGCAGCAAAGTATATAGATTCATAGAAATAGATATCCTCTTTTACATACAAAGTAGAACCATCCTATTTCTGAAGAAGAAATTATCTTGAGAAGATCGCAGCGTTGCTTGAAACAACTCCTTGTACTTCAAGGGATTGATGAAGGCCAGCCTTGATCAGTGATGGTGTGAAACAAGTACATAAAAGATTGTAGAGACCTCTCCACTTCAGTCTATTTTGGAGGTGAACATTAACAACCTGTTATCGAGCCATGGTAAATTTTATGATGGAAGTCCCAGCCCTTGATGTTTTTATTTGTAGTTTCCCATGGGAAGAGTTGTGGACAAATGTCCCAAAGTATTAATAGTGATGGGGGGAGAGAAGGAGGTTTTGCCTTCTTGATTGTAGGGTTCAACCTTGAAAAAAAAATTGAATAAAAGTCTTTAAAAGCTGAAATAAAAAGCCCTATAAATTTGCATTTTAATGCATCTCATGATTTCTAATCCAACACCAGAGCCCCAAGAAGAGAATCAGGCCCCAATAGCATACTGACATTTGCAGAGAGAGAGAAAGGAAACTTATTTAGCATAATTTGGAAGGTTGCTGATGAAGAAGAGAACAGGATGTTTATCTATTCCTTGACCATTTATTTACTGAGTATTCGAAATGGGATGTAATAGCTTTTAATTCTGTGCATGTTATGCACTCTCACACTGATAAGTGATGTGACATTTGGAGCTGATGCTGAGTCCTTCATAATATAGCAGACCTTTGAGTTCTTGGGGCAGTGTTCTTCCAAGAGTCTCTTTGATTATCTTCCTATCACTGTCTAAGTTGACAGGGCGGCAAATGTTATTGCTAGTCATAAAATTATCCAATCACAATGTCTGTCTGCATGACCTGCAGTGGTTGTGAATGCCACAAATTGATTATGCACTGTGTAAAGAAGACTTACCCTTTCATTCCTTCTAACTTTATTGCCCTTAATTTAATTAACTGTTGCCACATACTGTGGGTTAAAATAAGAGGCTAATACGTTCCTATTGTATAGCTTCAAAATCAGAGAACCTCTGACAAGTCTCCTTTAGCTCCTAACCTTTTCAGGAAAAGAGTGATGTCTATTTAATCTCTTTCTGTATGTATTTAATCTTTTTCCTATTTCTGCCCCAGTCTCTTTTCCATTCCTTTCTCCTTCCTGCTTACTCTTCTCATTTTCTGACTGCACTATTCTTCTGTCTATAGGCAGCTTTGTTTCTAATTTGTAACTCTAACATGTAAACATATCAGCTATTCCAAATAAAATTAGAGACCTAAGTTCAAGTGCATCTTTAATGATACAAACTTTGCCTGATGATTTCATAGTGTTGTTCAGGATTGTTTCTGCATGAGATTCAGTAATAATCCTTGAAATGTTCTTGTTTGTAATAATAGTATTTATGCCATCTGTATTTTCAAGCACAAAAGAGACCATAAGGTCTTATGCATGTCTCATGGCCAAACTGAGGAACAACAGCAGTATGGGAGTTACTGTTTGGTCAACAGAAGGAGAAAAACAGTAAAACCCCATGAGCATGCTCATTGGTTGATCTGACTCCATTCAACCAGACTACTAAATATGTTTATACCTATATGTATATGTTGAAAAAATGAATAAGCAGCTATTTCTCCAAGATTGGCACACCAAGTACCCTGTGGCAATGAGCTTCATATCACCTTGTGAATGGAAGATGTCACTAAGGACAGGACTGAAGAGCCCTGCTTAACAGTACAGATGCACGAAACTGCTCTTAAGACCTTTCTTCTGCCTAAATGTACTTCTTCCCTTCTACATCCACTGTGTCAGACTGCAACAGTGCAATATACACCCTGAAAACCAGTACCTTCAGTATCATTGCCCTTGAGGTATACTTTTGCTGGGAGGTAGTCTATAAAAGCTAAAATAGAGATTTTCTGTAAAGAGATATTATTATCCCAGTATCTGCAGTACTCCCACAGTGTTTTCTATTCTCAGGACCAGTGCGGAGGTAATGTCATCCATTCATCACAGATATGCAGACTCTTGAAGGGATCTGCTCTACCTCAATATTTCCTAGCATCGGAACGCTGCAGCTGCCTACTTTCTAGTACTGCATTTTTTTACTGTATGGTGTGTTTTAGTAGTGAGCAGAGTAGAGTTCACAAATATATACTTTGCTGCTTTTTCTGTGATTATAGAGAAGCTAATATTTTATTACTGCATATTGTTTATCAACACGTTTTTCCTCTGCTCTTAGAAACAAATAATTCCTGAGTCAGAGGGAAGAGTGCCACCTACCATATCTTCAAACCTGTTCTCCCGCTGGGAGGGCTTCCTGAAGAACTCACATAAATGGCCCAGTCCAAATATGTATTAGTCTCTAAAGAATACAAAATCTCTGCATGATATATGTATAGGTCGTTTCACAGCTAAAAGTGCATAAAATGTTCTGATAAGTGCAGCAGGATTAATGAGGTGGTCTGAGAATTTTCTCACCAAGAAAAAAACAAAGGATGGTCCTTGCCATCTATGTCAGGAATAACAGAAGACTCATGAGATGTCACCAGGTAATTGGAAATGCTTTTTAATCCCAGATTTCAAAGTTTGTTTCCATTAAAACAGAACTGAGAAGACCAGGCAGATAAATCTATGAGTGGTTAATGATGTCTTTCTGGGTGGAATTACATGTGCAGACAATGTTAAATCAGTACAGAATGCTGTTGAAATAAAGAAGCATGATGCAATGTGAAACTCACTTCAGTTATCATGGCTGGCATGAACAAGAGTATGTGTGCTTATGTTTAGATGTATTGGCATAACTGCACAGTGCTAATTCCATTGGTTTCATTGGCAGTGGCAGATTCCTTATTCTGTTACATGGAGCCATCTGTAATTAAACTCCAGTGCAACGGAGCTGCATTAGCTGCCTATTTGTTCTGAAGGTGCAAATTTTATATATGAACCCTGAACATGAATTAGTGTGTAGGAAAGTACTCTCAAAACCTTTCAGTTAAGACGCTCTAAGATCCTTGCTGAATCCAGCTGTCTGAGAATAATCAAAAGAATGAACAATGCATCTTCAGAACTCAGTTCCCTGGGCTATCCATTTAGATGCTGGGCATACAAAAGTGCCTTCAAGGTAAGGACTGCAATTACAGAGCTAACAAGCCCCAGTATACATCCTGTTCAGGGAATGCTGCAAAATTTTAAGTAATAGAAGTTCAAAATCAAAGTTATTATCCCATCATTATCCACACTATAATGTTCCCTTGCCAACAATAAAACAAGATATTTTAAAAGACTATGCCTAGAGTAATATAAACAGGACACTTTTTATGAGTATATAAAAGTGAAATCCACAGAAAGGAATTAAATAGCAACAGTAATATACACTTGAATCATGCTCTGTCTTTCATAATAATTTAAGGAGTTTATTTCAAAAGTGGTTTGTGGAACAGAAGCTGAGAATTAACAATGAGACCACTCAGTGAAATTTAAGGTGAACATATTTTATTTTTCGTGTAAACATTTAGAAATTCAAATTGCAAAAGAACCTTCTTAGTGATAAACAAAACATGCAAATTACAGATCAGATGCTTGTCTGGTCTTACTGGATGAGAATTTTACCCTGTCCATCTTTTTCATCTGGCATTACCCACTAGTCCTGCTCCCACTTCTCAGAGTTAATTGCGCTGTTGGGAAATATATATGGCACATCTATACCTAAAGTAGCTATGTAAGGGATTTCTGGAGGTAAAAGGCTATTGAATTTTCTTTTTTTTTTTTTATTTTTTTTTTTTTCTGACAAAGTATTTAGTTTGGTGCTGATATAGATTTTGACAGTTACTAAGGTGAGGCAGTTCAGTTTGGCATGAGGAAGGCATATTAGGATGACTGGTAGTAGATGACAAAGAATTGCTTAATTTTCAGGGGACTATTTAAACGAACATTTTGGCCCTCAAGCCTGACAGATGCATGCTTAAGGGAGGAAAAAAATAAATTATTAATAATAGTCTCAATCATGCTAAGAGAAATAGCAACAGAAACAGGATCCAAAAAGTGCTGCATAGGGAGAAAGTAAGCCGAAAGGAGGAATGCGATATGTGTCTTGATACGTGCAATTGCATACCAACTACATTGTGGAGGTAGAAGCATGATAAATTGTATTCATCACCCATTATTGATTACTTCTCCTGATCTTTGTTTAGTAATTAATTTCAGCCATGACCACTTTCAACATTTCAAAACCTAGATCAGCTTTCCAGGGCCATGCAGAGAGGTAATATTAGCAGTAAAAACAAAACCAACACCAAAAACCTCAGTTTTCTTTCAGTTATGATGTCAAGAATTTTGGGCTCTGCATTATTTTGAGCTCTCAGGAAAGTACATAATGGGCAACAGAAAGATGCCTTGGTAAGAGTAGTAATAAAGGAAAAAAATGTTTTCCTGAAATTGAAAGAGGGAAGTTAAGTCTGTTTAGCCATAGTTTAAGGAAACAGAAGTTGTTTGCCTGTTCTTCAGACAAGGGATGTACTGGATGAGAAATGCCTTTCTGAGGTTCTGTGTCTTTTTGTCTCCTTTGATTTCAAAGCTATCCAGTATAGATGTAGGAGGCCATAAATGCCATGCCCATCAAGGCAACCTGCATTGCAAAAGCTAAACTGCACGTGTCCTTACTCATTGTGGATTCAGGAAAACAGACCAGGTTGCATTTCATAGACCTCACTTCCCAGCAGCTGGGCTGACTTCAGTACTGTATGTAGTTTGTCATTCTGGAACCAGCTGTAGGTGGTTGGTGTTTGAACTTGTAAATTCTTTTGCTGGGACCACTGAAACACTGTTGACAGGACCTTGTACCAGAGGAGGTACTTTTGTGGCCTAACTTTCGTCTTCTGCATAGCCAGGGTCAAACCCTTCCCACTGGTACAAATCTGTGCCTTGGCCACTCTAAAGACCACTCTGAGCTTGTTATCTCAGGCTGGAGGCGTTTGCTGCACAGACAAACTTTTTGGCAGAAAAAGTGTTTGCACCTCTCTACTTCCCATGAGAAAGGTAGGAAAAATGCCTTAATTGGTCAGGTTAGGACAAGGATTATGGAGGAACTCAGCACTTCAGTTTGGTACTTGGATTAAAGAAGATTGTGAACTAGATGGTCAGAGGGCTGGAGCACCTCCTTTATGAGTTCAGGCTGAGAGAGCTGGGGTTGATCAACCTGGAGAAGAGAAGGCTCCAGGGAGACCTTATAACAACCTTCCAGTATAAAAGGGGGGCTACAGGAGAGATGGGGAAGCACTCTTTATCAGGGAGTGTAGTGAGAGGACGAGGGATAACAGTTTTAAGCTGAAAGAGGGTAGATTTAGATTAGATATTAGGAATAAATTTTTCACTGTGGGGGTGGTGAGACACTGGAACAGGTTTCCCAGAGAAGTTGTGGATGCCCCATCCCTGGAGGTGTTCAAGGCCAGGCTGGATGAGGCTTTGAGCAACCTGGTCTAGTAGGAGGTATCCCTGCCACTGGCAGGGGGATTGGAACTTGATGATCTTTAAGGTCCTTTCCAACCCTAGCCATTCTATGATTCTATGATTGTGGATCCAGCTCCATGTATCAACACTCTTATCTCCAAAATTCATACCTCATTTCTGTTGAACTTGGCTTGTTTTCAAATGGGATTCAACTGAATCAGTACAAAGAACGAGGAGCCCTGGGGAGAGGTTCCAGCTAGCATGTATGTGCTTTGGCTGTACATACAGGAAGGACCACTCCTGTCCTTGACAGTTACCACTTGCCCATGTCAAGAATCGGATTTCCTCTGTAATCTGCCCGCGATCTAATTAATCTGCCTTTGATTTGTCAAAGTATTTAAAATATGGAGCTAGTACTGAACATCTGAGCAGTGTTTTCATGAATTTAACGGACTAATCGGGTTATTAAAGGTAAGCTTGTGGCTTTAATACTTTGCTGGAGCAGGGCCATAGCACTCAGTAAACTGCAAAATAATTTTAAAATAAAATTAAAAGAAATTTCACCTATAAAAAAATGTGACTAAATACATACTAACACTATAAATGGACCCAGACCAAAATGCTGTCTCTGAATAACTTTCAGAGGTGTTTGAAAGGGTGCATGCAAATTAAGCAAGAAAGAACAACAGTAGTTACAAACAGAATAAATTTGCATTTCTACAATCTGAAGCAGAAGGGCAGGCCAGCATAAACAGAGTCAAGGAGAAGTCTTAGAATTAAGGATTTTAAACACATGGTAACTTCTCATCCATGTGAGAGCAACTCATGTAACATGCTTACAACTTCCAAACGTTATTTATTACATATTTGTATCTCCTATTTATATCCAAGTATTTCTTTTGGATATACGAAATGGGGAAAATGCATTTACATCACAAAGGAAAGCCCATTACATCTCCTTAACACTACATACCATTTTCTTAGTGAGGTGGTAAATATTTCAAGTCTTTTTAAGCTATGAGGTTCCAATGTTGGTGAGCTTTTTACACTGAACAACTCTGACGTGGAAAACAAGTTTTCTGTGGAATTGAACTTCATTCCCTTTGGCATATGAGGCTGACACACCTTCATCTGAGGAAAGGACTGTATTTTTCATTGTTGCCATTTAGCAACGTTTTTATAGATAAAATTATATTTTTGAACCTTAATTCTCAGATAGAATATGTAATTTATTGCACGCAGCAGATTGATCTCTGTGCTTCAAGGAATTACTCATAGTATAAGTATCCAGCACAACTTGATTTGATTCCACAACAAAAAAGATAAATCATTGCAATCTTGCCCTCCTTTCTTGCTGCCCCACTCAAATGTCAATTTACAGTTAAGTCTTCGTTATTTCAGTCACTTAATTCCCCATAGGAATTAAAGAATACAATGGAAAGAGGAAATTCAGAGGCAAAGTTATTTGTTTGAATTAAGCAGATATCTAGACCACTTAGGTCAGCTTTCCTAAATCTTATGTCAGCTGACATTAGGAAACAAATGAAGAGAATAGGCCAAGCACTTAGCATAACTTAAAAAGCCAAATAAAATTGTAAGTGAAAAGGAAATGGAACTGCTATAAAACACGTATTAAAGAAAGGTACTTTGGCAGCCTCAAGGGCCAACTTTACCCCAACAAGCACACTCCAAGAAACCAACAGAAACCACAAACAAAATTAAGCAACACCCAAGCCCCACAAACTCCCACAGATGGCAAGTTAGCCGTTATGTTGAAAAGTGCTATTTCTACAAACTGCAGGCACCACAGAATAAGAAGCCCATAAAATCACAGCAGCATAGCATTTATGCAGGTTTATAATTATAAATAACCTCAGCAAGATTGTTTGTTTCATTCAGTGTTGTAGCAATGCAATCAGTCAGTAGGAGAAAACTTACACAGATTTATTCAGACAGAGAAGACAGCATACAATCCAGCTCTGATTGTCTAATAAAGATTTTTCGGAAAAATATGATGAGACCTCAAAAGTTTTTTATATGCTACCTTATATAACACAATTATTATTGAGGAAAAACTAAGACAAGTACAAAAAGATGTTTCCTGATATAGATATATTTTAAAGATGAACAAACTTTGAAAGATTCAGTAAGAGTAAGGACACATTTATTAAGGTAGTTAAATATTCATTTGTGGTAAGTGTATTATACATATGCACAAATACGGAAGAGATGAACAAAAGACCTTAAAGAAACCTCATTACGTTGCAATCTTAGAGCAACAGTAGAAAGTCCTCCATCCTATTCCATCTGCTTTTCAGCTTTCTCATCTAAGGTAAGAGATTTAGTCACCTTTGTAGACTGTTTTCAAGATGGCCTACCAAGAAATGACCCTGTACTATCATATTCTGTCCTTGACATTTGCAAGTCAAGACCATTAGCCTTGGTTTTCCCTAATCTAAAGAAAGCTAAGTAGCAATGTGTTTCTACTTGGTATGTTTTTATCACATTCACTACAGTAATTCTATCTGTTTGTCCTAAAAAACCTTATTTGTAACCTTGTCTGGAGTGGTGTTTTGTTTTTTTTTTTCCCCCAAGAATGAAGACAGCTTGGTAGGATGAGGAGTTGGTATGACACAAAATGAATGTTGGCACCAATAATTATCATTGAAAGGTGTTACTTCGATGACAGCTTTCCACTTTCAAGGAGGACAAATCAACTCTTTGACCAGCTGTTTCATTCTGAAACATAGCTCTCATGTTTCCACTTATATTTGGATACTGGAGCATGTGAACTGAAAGCCAGTCTCAGTTCTACCAAAGAAGACAGAGATAGTTCCAAAAAGCTTTTTGGCAGAGAGGAACATAGGTGGAAATTTTCAACCTGATTGAAAAAAATTATTAATTTCTTTATAAAAATGTGACTTTTTTTTTTTTTTTTTTTTTTTTTAATTGTCCTCATATAGATCTAACAGTAGGACAATGCCTCTATGGAACACCTCTCTACATTCTTACTTTCCACCCTACTCAAAGGAAAGTTCTTTCTGGATCATTCATTCTAGCTCATTTTAAATTTCTTGAATAATTAGGACTGGCGTAAACAACTTCCACTCTCTGTTCTGTTTGCAACACTACAGTCAAAACACTGGTATTTTCACTGGAGTGTAGAATTACTACACGTATCCTTTGCCTTTTTTCATACTATGCTTTTGAAAGAGAGGTAGTGTATAGGCCGAAAGATATGCTTTTGTTCCTTCTATGGGGTTTACAGTACCCATAATTGTGAGTTACAAAATTATATGTAAACACACATTTCAGGAAGTTCTGAGGGTACCTTTGAAAAAAGTGTGCATTTTAGATGTTCATTTAATATAATGACACTAAGATTCTCAGACAGAAATATGTGTTCAGTTTTTATATATTCCCATCTGGGAGAGGAATATGCATAACTAATGCAAATAGACAGAAGAGGCAAATTACATATGTATATGCATTCTTTTAATTGTGTATTTTTATTAGTAATATATAATTTTTTGTGTGTATCTAAACACATACATTGATGAAAATAAATTTCAGTAAAGCTCAAGAGGGGATAAAGGGATTTTTATAATATGCCACAGGAATTGTACTCCTAAATGGCTTTGACCCAGATTCTCATGAGCATTTAGGTAGGTAAGTTTGTACTGAATCAAATTATCTCCATTTTAGTTGAGTTATGTTTCAGATGCTTTTGAAAACATCCAGAAAGATCCCTTCCGCCTGTACTGTTCACTTGAATTGACAGTAAATCTGGTATTCTTACATCTCGTGCTCTTAGCCCACTTTGAAGCTGGCTCTATTTGTAATCCTATGCACAAAAAAAAAAAAAAAAAAAAAAAAAAGAAAAAAAATTGTTCCCTTTATATATATTTTTAAAGAAAAATTTTATATGAATTCCCCACTAAAACATACAGATGCTTTAATGAAAGAAAGGAATATATTGGTTAGTAAACTTTCTGTACCTTTTCATGGTTATCTTTGACAGGCTGACTTAGAAGTGAGGACAACTGTTTTAATTGTACTCAGGTTTCAGTTATTTGGTTTGTCTGGGAGGCCATTACTATACCTGAAAATGTTGAGTACTTCATGATTTTGCTGTTGATTGACAAATTTGATATTCCAGCAACAACATGGACAGCCAGTGAAGAGGGGTGGGAAGAGGAAATGTGGAGTTTGATGCACCCATGTTTTTTATGCCTCTTATCACTGTTCATTTTAACTGGCTAATTGATATAAAATCTGTAGATTTCTAAAGTCACTGGGTGTCTAATATTTTAGGCTGCCTGTAAAAGTCCACCTTAATCTTTCCTTCTCTGGGAGAACTGCTGATAAAATAAGAATTCGGGATCACCAAGCTCAGTGTTTTTTCTGTTTGTAAATAGCATTTTGTGTCTTTTGAATACTAACTTTATTAGGGCAGTTCCTACTTACTTCCTGCTTCTTCTTACTGGTGGATGCAGCCCTTATTTGTGGGAAGAAAAAGATAAATGGCTCTGGCCAAGGGCATCGGTCTCTGGACCTTAGCAGATTTTGCTCTGTTGCCCAGGATTGGAAATTGGTTACTGAGAAGTGTGGAAAACATTCCTAATTAATACAGTGCATAAAGTTTCACTACAGCAATAAGATCCACTGCAAATTTATTAATCCACTTTGGAAACATCTTGTTACTGTGAGAGAAGTAACCATTTCTGTCATTATTTTCTATTAACATATTTGTTTTTTGTATAAAAAATTATTAGCAACTTAAAATCTATTGAAAAATGTCAGAAATGAAGGACAAGTATGTATTAATTTCCCTGACATGGAAGATGTAAGGATGTTTCATCCCTCCAGGGAAAAAAAATAAACAAAAAACACATGCCAGAAAATACTGTTAATTCATTGCTTAGGAAATGTGAATCACTCTGGGAAATATAGACAAATAATTAAAAAAAAAAAAAAAACAACCTGCTTGTCAGCATTTGGCTTTATACCTTCCTATGAATCAGAAACTTATATTCTGTTTAGGAAGCCCTACATTTCAGGAGGCACTTTTTCCCAAATTTGCTTTTACAATCGGACTTGTGGTATACTTGAAGGATTGCTGTTCATATTGAGTAGCACTGTTATTTCCAGGTTGCCTCATCTGCTGAAAATCCTTTTTTATTCTGGTGAGAGTGCTGGAAGGATAGCCCACTAACACAATAACACGATCTCTGCCTTGCCATTTAGTCATTTATGTTATGCTGAAGCTAGACATATGCAGCTTCTTTCCAGCTCAATTTGGTGTTTTCTTTTGCATCTGTTTCTTAACTATATGACTCTATTTTGATAAAGACTATCTGTGCTTCCTTAATATTAAAAATGAAAAATCATCATACTTGAGATATTATGGAAATATCAGCTACATTAATAGGAATACTGAAACATTAGAAGTTTAGTTACATTAGCTATTTTCAAATCTGTTTTCTCTTTTTTCCTTTTAAACTTTTAATAACAAAGAATATTGCAAAAACTAGACAGTCACACTCTGTGGGTAAACTTAGAATATTGCTAGTAATATTATTTCATCGCAGCAAAGACCTTCTAAAACAATTAACACATGCTCTAAGGTGTTTATCACCATATCTGTTCTATTGCACTTTTACACTGAGAGACAAAATTGATTCTGGACTTTGTCCAGTCTAATTTTCCAGTAAGAGGCAAACAGTATGTGTCTTTGAGCTCCAGTGAAATGTGTCTGAATAGAAAGCAATGCAAGTCATCACTAAGACAAACATTGCCAATGCTCTTCATATGTTCCAAGAGATAAGATGTTGCTTTCTGCTTTCTGTTTTATGGACTATTGTTAGATTTTGAGTAAGAGGATGCTATTTTTTATATCTTTTTTTTTTCTTCTTTTTCTGAAAATCTTTGAGGAAGCTAAAATTTCTGCAGATATTCTTGTACTTATAACCTTCAACTTCACTGAACAGTGCAAATAAACTCCTGCATATCTGATTTCTATCACTGTTAATGCCTATTAGTGCAGTAGCTAGCCCATTACTCCCCCTTCCATTTTATTTACTTGTTTCTAAAAAATACACTGAAATGTGGTATGGAAAGCTTTACAACCAGTGGAATTTTAAAAAAATATAATCCATTCCTGAAATGCATGGACTATTAAAAAAAGAAAACAATTGGGGAGAGGAAAGAGTTGATTTTCTAGTGCTAACCCTATTTAAAAATAATTTTGCATGGTAGTTAAGACAAAAGATAGTGGACCAGCTTCACTCTTCTTTTTTAGGAAGATTATATTCAATACTCACTGTACTTGTAATTGGCAAGTGCTTTGTGACAGTTTTTGATCTCTGTACAAGGATATCTTCCTACACAAAACAACAAGGAACAAGTACAGTAGACTATAAAATCCATCTTATGGTATGTCACTGTATTTTACAATTAAGCAGCTTTATAATGTGCACAAGATTTTTCTGATTTTAGCATCTAATTTCCATTAAAATAAAATGGTCAGTTAAGCATCTATGTGTTTGTACTTTGGATAATCATTGCAATGTTATGCACTTCTTTGTATACTACACAAATATTTAGTTTCTTGAGTTTCAAAGTAATTTCTCCTATGCTAATTTTAAGCACATACAGAAATCTTACTATGTCTGAGTCTGAGCATCATGTAAGCTATCTGTTTTTCAAATGCTCTGATGGCTCTTTGGGTTAATTTAAGGAAGATATAAGTATAATACACTTCGAGAAATACCTATATCTTGTCATTGTCTCTTGTATCCCATTACAGTTCCAAACAGATTGAACTAGCATATAAACTAAATTTATTTAAAAGAAAAAAACTCTTTTTTTTTTTTTTTTTTTTTAGATAAAATCAGATCACAGGAGACTTCATCAACAGTGAAAGTGGAATGGGGAGATCTGAAAACATGGATGCTCACACAAGCCCATATACAATTCAGCATAATTTAG